>NC_057749.1:2078491-2080064 GCF_004010195.1 Chiloscyllium plagiosum
TCCGCCCCCACCCCCTCTCCGGCCTATCACCCTCACCTTAACCTCCTTCCAACTGTCGCATTTCCAACGCCCCTCCCCCAAGTCCCTCCTCCCTACCTTTTATCTTAGCCTGCTGGACACACTTTCCTCATTCCTGAAGAAGGGCTTATGCCCGAAATGTCGATTCTCCTGTTCCTTGGATGCTGCCTGACCTGCTGCGCTTTTCCAGCAACACATTTTTAGCTCTGATCTCCAGCATCTGCAGCCCTCACTTTCTCCTATTGACTGGGAATACTAAAGTTCAAGTTTTTGTTCAATGTGTGCAGGAGGGTTTTCTGACACAGCATGTAGACAGGCCAACAAGGGGTGATGCCATATTGGATTTGGTACTGGAGAATGAACCTGGCCAGTTGTTAGTTTTGGAGGTAGGCGAGCACTTTGGTGATAGTGATTATAATTCAGTTATGTTTACAATAGTAATGGGCAGGGATAGGTATATACTGCAGGAAAAGATGTATAATTGGGGGAAACGCAATTATGGTGTGATTAGGCAAGATTTAGGATGCATAGGATGGGGAAGGAAACTGCAGGGGATGGACACTCTTGAAATGTGGAGCTTATTCAAGGAGCAGCTACTGCATGTCCTTGATAAGTATATACCTATCAGGCAGGGAGGTAGTTGTCAAGAGAGTGAGCCATGGTTTACTAAAGAAGTTGAAGCTCTTGTCAAAAGGAAGAAGAAGGCTTATGTGAGGATGAGGTGTGAAGGCTCAGTTAGGGGGCTTGAGAGTTACAAGTTAACCAGGAAAGATCTAAAGAGAGAGCTGAGTAGAGCCAGGAGGGGACATGGGAATTCTTTTGGTAGATAAGATCAAGGAAAACCGTAAGGCCTTCTATTGATATATCAGGAATAAAGGAATGATAAGAGTAAATTTAGAGCCAATCAAAGTTAGTAGTGGAAAGGTGTGTGTGGAATTTGAGGACATAGGGGAAGCGCTTAATGAATAATTTTTGTCAGTATTCACATTGGAAAGGGGCAATGTTAGTGGGAATACGGAGATACAGGCTACTAGATTAGATGGGATTGAGGTTGACAAAGAGGAGGTATTAGCAATTTTGGATGACCTGAAAATAGATAAGACCCCAGGGGCAGATGGCATTTATCCTCTGATTCTCTGGGAAGCCAGGGAGGAGATTGCAGTGTCTTTGGCTTCAATCTTTATGTTGTCACTGTCGACAGGAGTAATGCCAGAAGACTAGAAGGTAGCAAATGTTGTTCCCTCCTTAAAGAAGGGGAGTCAGGACAACCCGGGTAATTATAGGCCAGTGAGCCTTACTTCGTGATGGAAAAGGTTACAAGAGATAGGATTTATAATCATCTAGAAAGAAATAATTTAATTAGGGTCAGTCAACACAGTTTTGTGGAGGGTAAGTCGTGCCTCACTCACCTTATTGAGTTCTTCGAGAAGGTGACAAAACAGGTGGATGAAGGTAAAGCAGTTGATGTTGTGCATATAGACTTCAGTAAGGCATTTGATAAGGTTCTATATGGTAAGCTATTGCATAAAATAAGGGGTTTTGGGATTGAAGGTGA
>NC_057749.1:2080564-2084732 GCF_004010195.1 Chiloscyllium plagiosum
CTCCATGACTGAGTTTTCTTGCGCTATCATTGCAAACATGCTGTATCAACTGCCTGCCTATAGCGCCCCTCTCGTCCGATGCTAGCATGTTGTCCCCACTCGCCACTGCCTGGATTCCAAGGGAGCGTACCACCATTCCTGGCACCGATGCTGGCGTGTACCCGGTGAAGCGCTGGCCGTCCAGAGCCGCCCTGCTCTGTTTGACAGGGGGCTGGAGGTCCAGGCTGTTAGGGGAGTGTTGCAGAGGGCTCCATTCACTCCCCCTGAACTGGCCTTGGGAAGACACAACAGCAGCCTCCAGCAGCCTGCCACCCAGGGCAATGCGGTGTCAGCCATCTGAAGGGAGCACCAAACGGTGGAACGAGAGGTCAGTGACCTCTGCATGGAAAAACAAGCCCCTCGACCAGAGACACCCAGTGAAGACAGAGGTGAGGAGGAATTCCTTCTCTCGGAAGGCAGAGTATCTGTGGAATGCTTTCCCGCAGAGGGCTGTCGAGGCTGGGTCATTGAGTATATTCAAGGCTGAGAGATGTTTAATCAGGAAGGGGAAAGGAGGGCTATGGGGACAAAGCAGAAAAGTGGACGTGAGGATGATCCGATCAGCCATTCAATGAGAGCAGCTGATGGGCCGAATGGCCTCCTGCTGCTCTTACATCTTATATGATATCAGACGTTCCTCTTGACTGACTGTGCCAGGACCTCCTGACTGAAGGGCATCTTTCTTGATTTAACAGAGCAATTTGCACCCCTCCGACTTCAAGAGCTGGCCATCTGGTTGAAGCTCACTCATTGTGCCTGCTGGGCCAGCCACTGGCACATGGTGTTAGTATAAAACTGGCATAGCATAGTGACATCAAGTGCCATGTCCATCCCCCTGACCGGTGCCTAACCACGATAGACTGGCTGGCATTGAGTCTGTTACAAATGGGCAAGGCAAGACAATGCAGAGGTCCTGGGAGCATCCAAGTAGGCGCTAAGAGGGTGCGTGAGTAACACTGCGATGCAGCCTG
Organism: Chiloscyllium plagiosum; assembly: GCF_004010195.1. NCBI lineage: Eukaryota > Metazoa > Chordata > Chondrichthyes > Orectolobiformes > Hemiscylliidae > Chiloscyllium > Chiloscyllium plagiosum. The sequence goes on from NC_057749.1 coordinate 2,081,575, forward strand.
GCCCTATCCACAAGCTGCGTGCTTGTCTCTGTGCGCAGTGTCATTGCAGTAGCATTTCAATGAGAGGTGCTGTCAGTGCCCTGTTGGCACAAAGAGGCTGACACATGCTGCATGCCAACATCTGTGGGCGTGGCATACATGCAGCCACTGCCCAGGGACCGTGTGCCATGACATGTTGGTGCTGGGTGTCCAAGATGGCAGTCCAGAGGAGCAAGCGGCCTTTCACATTGGGGGGCTTCTCGATGTCTCGTTCCTATCCAGTCGGTGAGGGGGTGGGAATATATGATCTTTTACTATAAATTCTGGGTCCTATGATCCTGCTGCACAACCACCAGCGGTGCTCCAAAAGCTAGTGTTTCCAAATAAACCTGTTGGATTATAACCTGGTGTTATGTGATTTTTAACTTTGTCCACCCCAGTCCAACACCGGCATCTCCTCATCATAGAAAATCTCAGGTTGTTTTCTGTGGAGTGGCCAAGTCTATAAAATTAGATAGATAGATAGGGGGATGGTGATGGAGGCAAATAAGATAGGGGCATTTAAGGGACTTTTAGATAAACACACCAATATGCAAGGAATGGAGGGAGAGGGAGCAAGGGCAGGCAGAAGGGCGTCATGTTCAGCACAACAATGTGGGCCGAAGGGCCCGTTTCTGTGCTGCACTGTTCTATGTTCGATGTTCTACAATGAGAACATTTAAAAGGCATCTGGATAGGTACATGAATAGGAAGGGTTTGGAGGGATATGGGCCAAGTGTTGGCAAAGGGGACTAGATTAGGTTAGGATACCCGGTCAGCATGGATGAGATGGACCGAAGGGTCTGTTTCCATGCTGTACAGCTGTATGAGCCTGTCTGAAACTAGAGACTTTGAAAGCTGCTTTTTATGGTGCTAGTAAAACACGGCAGGGTCTGCTTTTAACTGAAGATAACCCAATTTTAATAAGACAGGCCCTTACTGAGCAGTACCAAACTCTGGAGGCATTATTTAGGCTGGACACACAGTTCTTTAATTTCCAGAGTGATCCCACTGTGTTTGGTGCCTCCTCTGGAGGACCTCCTCCTTGAGCTGATCTCCCTGTAGAAATGCAGCTTTTACATCAATTGATCGACATTGCCAAGCACTTGTTGCTATCTGTTATGAAGATGCTCACAATGCAAGGGTCTTTTTCATCATCTTGAAATCCTGGCCATGACCTGGTTGAAGTCCTTTGCTAAGGACTGTCCGCAAAGTCCATCATACTCAATTGGCAAGAGTGCACTAATAGTCAAACCCCACTGTTCCACAAATGACAAAATAGCCCAATTAAACCACCAAGATGGTCAACTTGCTCTTGACTGATGAACTATATGTAAGTCAAGAGTAACTCACACCAGGTTTCAACATTAACAGGAAAATAGCTCTTAGAGTAAAGATGCTTACTCTGTAAAAAATGACAGACAGGCAGACAAACAAACACACTTTAAATAAGACAGACAAAAACTGAACTTTGACACAAATATTATGGGCAGGGAGAACAATTCCTGTTGACCAAAAGCCCAGACAACAAAGTGAAGAGTTATTTCCCACTGTTCCTTTGACATTGTAGCACAATATTGTCTGCAGAGCGATGGCCGATCAATGATTCAGTAGTTGACTGGGTGGACCTAGGAGTTTTCTTGTACTATAATTGCCTTTTGACTCTCTGGGATGTCTTTGTCTTTTCACTCACACAGAGAGAGGGAGAGGGAGTGAGAGAGAGAGGGAGAGAGAGAGGGAGAGAGAGAGGGAGTGAGAGAGAGAGGGAGAGAGAGAACAGACAGACATTCCCCTGTTTGCTGGCTTCTGGATGTCTCGGGTTGTTCTGTACTCAGGTCTATAACAAACTGCAGCCAGACCAATCCAAAGGCTATCAAGAGGCATTTGTTCCTTCACTTAGAGATTCCTGATGTGACTGTGTCTCATCATGTACGCATCTCACTGTGCTGAAGAGGAACATATTCTTTTACAGCTAAACCACATACCACACAATCCCACTTGATCTTCAAGTTATAGAGTCAGAGAGTCATACAGCATGGAAACAGACCCTTTGGTCCAACCAATCCACACCAACCATAACTCCAAACTAAACTAGACCCACCTACCTGCGCTTGGCCCATACCCCTCCAAACCTTTCCTATCCATGTACTTATCCAAATGTCTTTTCAATGTTGTACCTGTACCTGCCTCTACTACCTTCCCTGGCAGTTCATTCCACATATGAACCAATCTGTGTAAAAAGGTTACTCCTTAGGTCCTTTTTAAATCCTTCTCCTCTCACCTTAAAGATATGCCCTCTAGCTTTTGGATTCCCCCACCCTAGGGAAAAGAACTTTGTCATTCACCCTATCCATGCCCCCTCATGATTTTATAAACCTCTATAAAGTCATCCCTCAACCTCCTACATTCCAATGAAAAACGTCCCTGCCTCTCCAGCCTCTCCTCCTAACTCAAACCCTCCATTCCCGGCAACATCCTGGTTAATCTCTTCTGAACCCTCTCCAACTTAGTAATATCCTTCCTATAACAGGGCGACCAGAACTGGACACAGTTTTCCGGAAGAGGCCTCACCAATGTCCTGTATAACCTCAACATGACGTCCCCAACTTCTACACTCAAAGGACTGAGTAATGAAAGGGTTGTTGAAGGTTGAAGGGGAAAGAGATCTCCTGGTCCTTGTTAGCTATCTAGCAGTGTCCAATTTCCATTATCTGTTTCATACTCCAAAAGGAAAAATATGTGATCTCTTATAATATTCTTTGTTCTTTATTACTACATTTTTTATTCAAACTGTTAACCTTGTGGATGACAGATGAGTGACTGCCTGTGTAATTCTAACACAATTGACATTTTGTCTTCTACATTTCTACAGTGCAGTGTGTCCAGGAAGCTTTTCTAACGCAGTATGTAGATTGTCCGACCAGAGGGGAGGCCATATTGGATTTGGTACTTGGTAATGAACCGAGACAAGTGATGGGCTTGTTAGTGGGTGAGCATTTTGGTGATGGTGACCACAATTCTGTGACTTTCACCTTGGTTATGGAGAGAGATAGGTGCGTGCAACAGGGTAGGTTTTACAATTGGGGGAAGGGTAAATACGATGCTGTAAGACAGGATCTGAGAAGCATAAGTTGGGAGCA
>NC_057749.1:2086799-2090550 GCF_004010195.1 Chiloscyllium plagiosum
GGGGGGATGTCAGGGGTAGGTTCTTTACCCAGAGAGTGGTGGGGGCATGGAATGCGCTGCCTGTGGGAGTGGCAGAGTCAGAATCATTGGTGACCTTTAAGTGGCAATTGGATAGGTACATGGATAGGTGCTTAAGCTAGGACAAATGTTCGGCACAACATCGTGGGCCGAATGGCCTGTTCTGTGCTGTATTGTTCTATGTTCTATGTAATGCCATTGACAAATTGGGGACGTTGTTTCTAAAGTGTGAACTTTTACAACGTGTGTTGGCTATAATGTGATGACATCGCCAACACTTCAAGCATCGTTTCTAGAGCCCGATTTTTTTATAACAAGGGGTTGCACAAGAACACTACCATTGTGTTATCGAAGATCTACCTGTAGCTTTATCATTTTCCATGTCCATATCTTCACTGTCTCCATCGATGGCTGACATCGTGAGAAAGTTATTTCCCTCCATCCATGCTCATAGAATGATTGATCCTGGCTCTTACACAAGGAGTGACCCACTCTTTTGAAAGATATTAGTGTGTTATCGTCTATAAGCCTGATTCTGGTGGGATTGACAAATTCCTTCACCTTGTTCGAACCCTTAGTACTTGGAGTCTAAGTAGCGTTTTGGCCAGTCTATTCCGCACACTGTCAATGTGCATCCACTGACTAACAATGCCCAGTTAACAGATACTGGCACCAACACCTTCATGGAATTGAATTGAATTAGTTTCATTGTCATCACTTTGCCACTGCACTGAAATTTCTTCTGACCAAATATGTTGATCCGTATCTCTGTCTTCTTCTTCTGAATCTTCCATTTTGTGTTTAGTTTGGAATGCTGTGTTGTTTCGGGCTGAAACACTGGTTTGCAAATGCAGAGCGATGCCAACAGCATGGGCTCAATTCCCACACCAGCTGGTGTTGCCGTGAAAGAGTTGCCTTCTCAACCTCTCCCTTTACCCGAAGTGTGGTGACCCTCAGGTGAAACCACCACTCTAGTGAGAGAGCAGCCCTGCTGGTCTTCAGCAAACCTTCACTTATATGGTTTGGGACAGTGCATGATGCATTTTGAAACTTAAAAACATCAATTGACCATACTCTGGGTTCTTAAAGGATTCATTCTCTTATTATAACTCCCAAATTCTCTTCACGTCTTCAGATTGCCAAAAGCATTTCTGTTTTCATTTCTCTTCATTATAAATTCGATTGTACTGTCTCCTTGGATCTGTATCCTGCATTTTTCTGCTTGCCCCATTCAGGCCATGAGTGCAGGAAAAGAATGCTTTCCAAGGAATTGTTTTCATGCTTCTGATATTGATTCAAGCAGTTAGCGTTTATCCACCAAATTATCTCTGTCAAAATGCAAAGTCTGTCTCATCCTGACAAAGGGTTCTGGCCTGAAACGTTGACTTTCCTGCTCCTCGGATGCTGTCTGGCCTGCTGTGCTCTTCCAGCTCCACATCTATTGACTCTGACTTCCAGCTCCTGCAGCCCCTCACTGTCTCTCTGTCTATATTTGGCAGTTTAGTGCAGTTTAATAACTTAAAGAGGCGTACTGATTAAGAAACTCCCAGCCGCAGTCTCCTATACAATCTACTGATTTCTGTTCTGCATTCTTTGATGAAACTATCTTCACTCTCTCTAAATTTGTCAAGATATGACCAGTTTCTCAGAGTACCGCGCTTTTCTTTCATTGAGGGGCAGTGTGGAAGGAGAACGTGGACAGGGTGGGCAGTCTCCAAATACCTCAGTTTGATTTTTATTTGTGCCTCAGGGTTCGGTCCCCGATTCTCAAGCCCCCGGAACATGCTGAAGGTGAACAGAAAGTGGACCTCTTCCATCTCGCCCCTCTCTGACAACAGCATTGATCTTCACACCATGATCAGGACATCGCCTAACTCTCTAGTGGCCTTTATCAATAACTCTCACTGCGGCTCAACAACCAGTGGGTCGTATGGCCACTTATCTGTCACAGGCATCAGGTGAGGCCTTTCGCAAACATGAAACATTTCCTCCGCCTACTAGCTGGGAGAACCTGAAAATAGCGAGAGCTGGGGAAAGTATGATACACCCAACACATCGGGGTCGATACTAACCCTACCTTCTGACCTAAACCCCACAGCCCCATCTGCCCAGAAACATAGCAAGTCACCCTTTGAGCTAGTTTACTCAGCTTCTGTAGTCGGTCAATTCTAGTTCACCCGAACTGCTTTCAATGAAAGCCACTCCCCTGGAGCAAATCAAAGGGCTTTTCCTGGGTCAGCTTTGTCGATTCGTTACGCTGACAGGAAAGCCTTACCACCAAATTCTTGAATGGTTCCGTTCTCTGTCGAAGGCTAATTAACTGATGCTATGAGCTGTGCACGGGGAAGCAGAGCAGGGTGTGGGTTGGGAGAGGCCGCATTCCGCCTTGATGTGATCTTGCACAGGGAGGGGCATTCGTTGCTGAGGAGATGGTGCTGGTCAGCTGAGTTCATGACAGGCCAGCCATTGTCTGACTAAATCAAAATAGCAAGCAAGGTCCTGTTTGGAACATTTGAAAAAGGGGCGACTGCGAGCGGATGCGGTGTCTGCATTTGTAACGCTATGTTCTGACTGGTTTTTGAATTATAGCCCGACGTGTGGATTTCCTCATCCTCTGACGCCGTGCTCCAAGCACCAGCAGTTCCCCATTCAGCCGAGGGGCCCAGCCACCACGTTTGGGAGCAGCCAATCTTCCGTGCCTTGCAGTTCCCAGCAGCCTAGTGGAGTCACGCTCCTGACACACTCACAACTGCTCCAGCCTTCCAAACCCTTCCAGGTATGGCAGAGAGGAAGCTGCATATAATCCGGCGTCTTCACCCAGCATTCCAACTGCAGTGGGATAATAGCGGGCACAGCGGTGGCTCAGTGGTTAGCACTGCTGCCTCACAGCGCCAGGGACCCGGGTTCGATCCCACCCTCGGGCCACTATCTGTGTGGAGTTTGCACATTCTCCCTGTGTCTGCGTGGGTTTCCTCCGGGTGCTCCGGTTTCCTCCCACAGTCCAAAGATATGCAGGTTAGGGTGGATTGTGCTAAATTACCCATAGTGCCCAGGGATGTGCAGGTTAGTGTGGAATGGCCATGTTAAATTACCCACAGTGACCAGGGATGTGTGGGCTCAGTGGATTAGCCATGGTAACAGGGTTATAGGCCCGGGCAGCAAGCTCTTTGGAGAGGTAAAAGGTTCTACCTCCTTCCCAAGATCCACAAGCCTGACCACCCTGGCCAACCCATTGTCTCAGCATGCTCCTGCCCCACTGAACTCATCTCTACCTACCTCGACACTGTCCTATCCCCCCAGTCCAGGAACTCCCCACATACGTTCGAGACACCACCCACGCCCTCCACATCCTCCAAGACTTCCATTTCCCCGGCCCCCAACGCCTCATCTTCACCATGGAGATCCAGTCCCTCTACACCTCCATCCGCCATGACCAGGGCCTCCAAGCCCTCTGTTTTTCCTCTCCTGACGTCCCCAAAAACACCATTCCACCGACACTCTCATTTGTTTGGCCGAACTGGTCCTCACCCTTAACAATTTCTCCTTTAAATCCTCCCACTTTCTCCAGACCAAAGGGGTAGCCATGGGCACACGTATGGGCCCCAGCTATGCCTGTCTCTTTGTTGGCTACGTAGAGCAGTCCATCTTCCATAATTACACCGGCACCACTCCCCACCCCTTCCTTCGCTACATTGATGACTGCATTGGCGCCACCTCGTGCTCCCACGAGGAG
>NC_057749.1:2091501-2092465 GCF_004010195.1 Chiloscyllium plagiosum
TATGCTACTTTCTCCCCACCCCCACCCTCCTCTAGCCTATCTCTCCACGCTTCAGGCTCTCTGCCTTTATTCCTGATGAAGTGTTTTGCCCGAAACGTCGCTTTCGCTGCTCCTTGGATGCTGCCTGAACTGCTGTGCTCTTCCAGCACCACTAATCCATGCTCTTTGGAGAGTCAGTGCAGATGCGATGGGCCAAATGGCCTCTGTCTGCATTGTAGGGATTCTGTGTTGTGTAGTATGAGGAAAAATTGGTCAAAGTAATTGTGAGAGAGATGGACTCCCTGGGTGGAATTATAATCACAGAGAGCTGTCCTGATGCCAGGATAGAAAGTTAGGTACCCCTTACACCCACTTGCACTCCCCGCGCGATGACAGCCTATCACCAGTTGTTGCTCTGTTGATGTACGTTGGCTTGAGGCCCCTCACCTTCGAATGGAAGGTACAATGTGGCAGTTACACAGCAGAGTTTGAGTTGACGTGTCAGCACTAATGTCTCATCTCAATCCTTAATGAAGGCTGAGCCATCAATCAGCAGCTCACTGGACCCCGTCAATGCCAGGCATCTGGAAGAGAGATCTGAAGGAGATGTGTCCAGCCCTGCTTCGACAGGCACACAGGTAAATGACTGCCTGGAGCTTCATTTCTGTCACTTCTGTTGACTCCACCACCACCCCACCGCTTCAACTCCCCCTCCCACTCCCCCAAGGACATGCAGGTCCTGGGCCTCCATCGCCAAACCCTTACTACCCAATGCCTGGAGGAAGAACGCCTCATCTTCCGCCTTGGGATCCTGCGACTACATGGGATCAGTGTGGATTTCGGCAGTTTCCTCATTTCCCCTCCCCCCCACCTTACCCCAGTCCTAACCCTCCAGCTCAGCACCACCCTCATGACGTCCTACCTGTCCATCATCCTTCCCACCTATCCGCTCCACCCTCCCCTCCGACCTATCACCTTTACCCCC
>NC_057749.1:2093112-2099200 GCF_004010195.1 Chiloscyllium plagiosum
ATGCCTCTTAAATGTTGCAATTGTACCAGCCTCCACCACTTCCTCTGGCAGCTCATTCCATACACGTACCACTCTCTGAGTGAAAACGTTGCCCCTTAGGTCCCCTTTATATCTTTCCCCTCTCACCCTAAACCTAGTTCTGGACTCCCCGACCCCAGGGAAAAGACTTTGCCTATTTATCCTATCCATGGCCCTCATGATTTTATAAACCTGTATAAGGTCACCCCTCAGCCTCCGACGCTCCAGGGAAAACATCCCCAGCCTGTTCATCCTCTCCCTGTAACTCAAACCCTCCAACCCTAGCAACATCCTTGTAAATCTTTTCTGAACCCTTTCAAGTTTCACAACATCCTTCCTATAGGAGGGAGACCAGAATTACACACAAATATTCCAATATAACCAATGTCCTGTACAGCCGCAACATGACCTCCCAACTCCTGTACTCAATACTCTGACCAATAAAGGAAAGCATACCAAACACCTCCTTCACTATCCCATCTACCTGCGACTCCACTTTCAAGGGGCTATGAACCTGCACTCCAAGGTCTCTTTGTTCAGCAACACTCCCTAGGACCTTACCATTAAGTGTATAAATCCTGCTAAGGTTTGCTTTCCCAAAATGCAGCACCTCGCATTTATCTGAATTAAACTCCATCTGCCACTTCTCAGCCCATTGGCCCATCTGGTCCAGATCCTGTTTAATCTGAGATTTCTTCAATCTTGAGAAAGATCTAATGGTTAAGATGTTACTTTCAAAGAATCACACGATTATTATGGTGCAGGAGGAGGCCATTCAGCCTATCGACCTGCAGTGACTGTCCTATCTTGTGCCAATCTCCTGCAATCTCCCTGTATCCCTTCTATCGTTACTATCCACAAAAAAAGTGAATCGTGGTTACAGTGAAGTCCGTTGTGCCTGCACCAGTTCCATTATCTAATCTTTTGCCTTTTCCCCATGTCCCTGTGTGCTATTTTTATTCAAATAACCATCCATGCCCTTGTGAATGCGTCCACTGAGCCAGCCATTTCCAGGCTGTGCATTCCAGACCCTCGCCGAGAGGGGAAAAAAAAAGTTTCCCGTCATTTCACACTGGCTTTGTTTGCGCACCACTTTAAATCCATCACTTGTCCCAGCTCCAGGCTGATTCAAAATGCAGCCTGATCAAAGTTGTGCCTGGCTTCCTCACCAACACTTATCCTCTGAGCCAGCTGTCTTCCTGGGCAGGAACCCTTCAAGTGGATCCCTCCGAAAGCAACTCCTCTCATGCTGCCTGTGCACATGGTTTCTCCCGGTGAAGCAAAGTGACAAACAGGAAGTGCTGGAGAAACTCAGGAAGCTCGGACAGTACTCTGTCCTCCATTTTGATTAAACCCCAACCATGTCTTGCATTTGCTCTGAGGAGAGCTGACTGATTTTCTGTTCTTCGCACTCACTTCAAGACCTACTCATCAATGTCATCACCTCCTTATTACTTTACAGTAGGCCTTTTGCTCTGGTTCACCATCATCGTAAAGTCAGACAGCCCAGAAAAGGCCCATCGAGTCTGTGCTGACTTACCTACACTAGTCCCACTTTCCCACACAAGACCCATAGCCTTGCATGTTAAGACACTTCAAGCGTTCACCCAAGTACATTTTAAAGGTTGCAAGGTTTCTCACCTCAGCTCCCCTCGCAGACCCCCACCACCCTCTGGAAGAAAATGTCTTACCTTAAATCTCCTCTAGAACTCCTGCTTTTCACCTTAAAATTGTATCCCCTTGTGATGGACCCTTCACCTATTCCCCCCTGTTCATGCCCCTCATCACCTTACACACCTCTAGCAGGTCCCCCCCTCAGCCTTCCCTGCTCCAAATTAAACAACCCGAGCTTATCCAGCCTCTGTTCACCGCTAAATCTATCAAATCGTCTGTTCCACTTCTCTCTCCTCTATTTTTTTCCCTCGACAGTATGAAACCACTTGCCCTGTTGCTGGACTCGAACCATGTACTCTTGTTTTTTTCCCTCTCTGCAGATGCTGCCAGAGCTGCTGACATTGTCTGTTTGTGTTTATCCTCCCACTATCTCCTGAGTGAATGTCTCTGGGACGTTAGGAACATGAGTTAGCAGAAATGGGAACAGAGCCTCCAGGAGACACTCAGCAGGTCTGGCAGCATCGGTGGAGAGAGAGAAAACATTCCAGGCCTTCCATCGTTGACAGAGCTAACCCACATATTGCACCCCCTCTGCTTTTCTCCCTGCAGATGTAGTCCTTTTTGAGTATAAATCCTTAAATCTGGGACATTTGAGTCTCCGGCCTGTGGAAACAATTCCTAGAATTAATATCTGAACGGACCTCAGAAATGTTAATTCTGATCTCTCTCTCTTTCTGCAGCTTCTCTGAGGCTGTCACACTCTGTACTGCTACCCTGATGTACCTTGTATGGTATGATCTGCCTATCTAACACGCAAAACACCACTTTTCACTGTATCTCGGTACGTGTGACAACAATCAGTCATTTCTTCATACTCTCTCACAGAGCCTGAAAATAGAACCATTTCAGCTTCTCCCATCTCTCCATGCTACTGGTCTGTCATCCTTATCATATCAGCAACATCCTCTTGGCGATACCCCATTGAGGTTAAATAAGCAATAATCCTGCCTTCTGACAGTTACAGTGACAGTCATTTAACAGTCAAAATCCTCTCAGCTCCTCAGATTTGACTCATAGTCATAATCTACAGCACAGAAAAAGGCCCTTCAGCCCATTGAGTCTGCACACTGGCCCTAAACAACCCCCTAACTATTCAAGTCCCATTTTCTAGTACTTGATCCGTACCCCTGTGTGCCTTGGCATCCCAAGTGACACATCGAATTCCTTCTCCCACCCTTAACAGACAGAGAGTTCCAGATTCCCCACCCCCTCTCTGGGTGAAGAGGATTTTCTTCATAGCCCGTCTAAACCTCTTGACCCTGAACCTAAATCTCTGCCTCTGGTCATTGATCCCTCCATCAAGGGGAGAGGTATCTTCCTGCCCATCCTATCTATACCCCTCATTCTTTATACATCTCAATCATGTCCCCCTCCTCAATCTTCTCAGCTCACCCATCCCCATTTCACCACCCCACCCACCGCCACCCCCTTTATCTGCAGCTCCGCCCCCACACACACACCCTCCCAGTCCTGAAGGAGGGTTACATCCGAAACGTCAACTTCTCCACCTCCTGATACTGCCTGGCTTGCTGTGTCCTTCCAACTTCCTGCCTGTCTCTTAAGGAAAACAGCCCCAGTCTGTCCAGTCTCTCTTCATCACTGAGCCCTCCAGCCCAGGCAACGTCCTGGTAAATCTCCTCTGCCCCTCTCCAGTGCTATCACACCCCTCCTATAATGGTGAGTCCAGAGCTGCACACAGTATCATAGCTGTGGCCGAACTAACGTTCTATACAGTTCCAGCATCACCTCCCTGCTCTTTAACTCTATGCGTCGGCTAGTGAAGGCAAGTGTCCCATATTCCTTCTGAACCACTTTGTCCATCTGTCTTGATGCCTTAAGGGACTTGTGCACATCAAGATCCTTCCGATCCTCAGTCGTTCCCAGACCCATAAAGAACCACAAGCTCCCAATTCCACCCAACTCAAAGCTTGACTCCACTTCAGCCCCTAAAATCCTGTCAGATTCCAATGGTTAGTGGGAACAGCTTGAGAGGTGGTTTGAGGGCCCACTAACTGTACCACCACACAAAGGGAACAGAGACCGGAGGAAAGGGGTGAATGAGAGAGGAGGATAGAAAAAAGAGAGAAGGAGAATGAAAGAAACTGGAGAAAAAGAAAACAGCAAAGCTATAGTGTGTGTGAGAGAGAGAGAGAGAAGCAGAAACAATGGGAGATAAGCAGGAGAGGACGTGCCCTTGCAATTACCATGGAAACCACTATCGCCCTGTTCTCATTTAGCGATGATTTCTAACAGGATCTTTTGTTGGGAAGAGAGGATGGAGATAAGGATGATGGGAAACAAGAGCCAGCCATCTATGAGACAAACTGTCACTGGGACGGGTGCAGTAAAGAGTTCGATGCTCAAGATCAACTTGTGCATGTGAGTAACTCAATACACATTGTGTTTAATATCTGTGAAGGGGGCGAGTCCCCGGGAATGTTCTGGAACCTTCAGGGCCCTGTTGTAAATCACAAGGGCATTGAAGACGTGTTTGTTTTTATTGCATTTCATGTGAGCACTTTTGCTTTATGTGTGACGGAGGGAGGGGAAAAGATTCCCTATCTGTCGTGCGTTGTTCACTTTCCACTTGGTGCGGGAAGGATGGGCATCTCGAAGCTGGGCATGTGCCAGCTGACTGATGCCAGGGCAGCAGAGGAGAGGCTGAGCTGAGCTTAGGGTGGGGGGTGGGGGGCGCTCCAGAGTTTGGATTGATCTCTTTGACTTGACACACTGCATTTCTCCGGCTGATTTCTATCACCATCCTGCTCACAAAAGATCACCTCAAAGGTGAATACCTTAAAAGTGTGAAGTAGGGCTAAATTTTCTTTTTGAGCGCTCCTTTTAAGATTTTCTTGAGGCCTACTCTTTGGTTTTCAGGGCCTCCTTTTCCATTGTCATTAACTCCTGTATTAGGTGATGCAGCCTCATAGCAACATTATCTCGGCCTCACACAGAATTGTTCATTATTAAATTATCCAATTGGTACAGTGTTCATGACAGTAGCATCCAGTATTCCCTTCTTGAAAGACTTAAACCAGCTCTGTCTGATTAGATTCAATTCCCTACAGTGTGGAAACAGGCTCAACAAGTCCTCACTGACCCTCCGAAGAGCAACCCATCCCCCTCTGACTAATGCACTATGGGTAATTTAGCATGGCCAATTCACCTGACCTGCACATCTTCAGACTGTGGGAGGAAACTGGAGCACCCAGAGGAAACCCACACAGACACGAGGAGAATGTGCAAACTCCACACAGACAGTTGCCCGAGGCTGGAATCGAACCTGGGACCCTGGTGCTGTGAGGCAGCAGTGCTAACCACTGAGCCACCGTGCCACCCTGCTTTGTAACCATCCCGCCAGCATCCCAGCCTCACTCCCTGGGTCCCAGTCTTCTGAGCCTCATTTTCCTTCTCACCCCAGTCTCCCACAGTTCCTTCCCTCCAGTCCCTCTCCCTTCAGCCCCGCTCAAAGAGAATGACGTACAGAAAGAGGTTTTGCTAAAACTATACAAGGCACCGATCAGACCATAGCTGGGATACTGTGAACAGGTTTGGGTCCCCTTACCTGAGGAAAGACAGACTGACATTGGAGGCAGTCCAGAGAAGGTCCACTCGGCTGATCCCGGGTATGGAGGGACTGTCCCATGAGGAAAGGTTGAGGAGGTTGGGCCTGGACTCATTGGGGTTTAGAAGTTGAGGAGGTTGGGCCTGGACTCATTGGGGTTTAGAAGGAGGAGAGGTGACCTTATTGAAACATCCAAGATTCCCTGGGGGACTTGACAGGGGGGATGTGGAGAGGTTGTTTCCCCTTGTGGGAGAGAGTCGAGGACCAGAGGGTACAATCCCAGAATAAGGGGTCACCTGTTGCAGACAGAGATGAGGAGGAATTTCTTCTCTCAGAGGGGAGTGAGTCTGTGGAATTCTTTACCACAGAGGGCTGTCGGGGCTGGGTCAGTGAGTATATTCAAGGCTGGGATAGAGAGATGTTTACTCAGGAAGGGAATCCAGGGGTGATGGGGAAAAGGCAGGAAAGTGGAGTTAGGGATGATCTGATCAGCTGTGACCTGATTGAGTGGCGGAGCAGACTCGATGGGCTGAATTGCCTCTTGCTGTTCCTATACTTTCTGGTCTTATCCACAAGATGCAGTGCATCCCCTCCAAGGGTCCTTCAGCAGCACCTTCCAAACCCAGGACCTCCTTACCGAGAAGGACGAGGACAGCAGGTACTTGGGAACACCACATACTGCAGGTTCCCTTCTGAGCCACACAGCATCCTGACATGGAAATCTATCAATGTTCCTCCACTGTCGCTGGGTCACACTGGCTCACTCAGAGCTCTGTGGATCTGCCTGGAGGATAGCTATCTCAAACAGCAACAGGCAATGTTAGTTATCTC
>NC_057749.1:2099700-2103416 GCF_004010195.1 Chiloscyllium plagiosum
TTTACCCCCAGGCGTTTGGTCAGGTGCCTGAAGGGGGCCGTGGCTGCAGCCGGGGTTGGGATAGCCAAGCCTAAGGCAGCGGCTACCCCGGCGTAGGTGCGGCTGGGCCCAGCGACCTTTGGGCTCGCCATACTCTGCTGCTGTATATTGGTAGGCCCCAGGCAACAGCGATGGAGGCAGGCCTCTGGCAGTAGCAGTAGTCCTGGGAGGTGCCCAAGGCGAATCCCAGGCAGTGACGGTGGAGACCGGCCTCAGGCAACAGCAGTGGTGGAAGCAGGCCTCGGGCGAGTCCAAGGTAGGCCCTCAGTCGCAGAGGCGGGGGCAGACCTGTTGGGGAGAGTCCCCAAGGCAAGTCCCAGGCAGGGTGGAAGCAGGCCTCGGGCGAGTCCAAGGTAGGCCCTCAGTCGCAGTGGCGGGGGCAGACCTGTTGGGGAGAGTCCCCAAGGTAAGTCCCAGGCAGCCCCAAAATCGAGTCCCAGGCAGCAGTAGTGGAGGTGGGCCTCCAGTAGTGGCAGCGGTGGAGGTCCTGGGGAGGGGACAAGGCGAGTCCCAGGCAGCGGCGGCGGAGGCAGGCCCCAGGCAACAGCAGTAGAGGTAGGCCTCCGGCAAGCCCCAGGCAATTCCCCCAGTCGCAGCGGTGGGGGAAGGCCCGCCGGGGAGGGTCCCCAAAGCAAGTCCCAGGCAGCCCCAAAACTAAGTCCCAGGCAACAGCAGCGGAGGTGGGCCTCCAACAACAGCAGCAGTGGTGGAGGCCCTGGGAGGGGCCCCAAGGTGAGGTCCTGGGAGGGGCCCCAAGGCAAGTCCCAGGCAGCAGCAGTGAGGCAGGCCCCAAGCAGCAACAGCTGAGCCAGGTCCGGGTGGGGTCCCAGAGACCAGCAGTGGGAGTGGGCCCCAGGTTAGCAGCAACACTGCCTTGACCTGGGTGAGGCCCAGGCTGCAGCTCCAAATGTAGGCCCCAGACTCAAAAGCTCGCACCTCCTTTTGCTTCTGCCTCCTCCTCCTCTTCCTTCTTCTTTCCTTCCTCTCTCTCGATGCAGGGCAGCTGGTCCAGGGACAGTCCCCTTCAAGGAGGAGAGTCCTTGCACGTGTACACACACTCTCACACTGATCCAACTCTCAAGATAGGCAAACACCCGAGTGGCCAGTGACAAGCAGTGCCCTTCACAAAAAAGGACTATCCTGTTTTTTTTTTCTTTTTTTTTCTTCTTTTTTTTTCTCCACACTCCGCTTTTTTCTTTTTAACCCCCACACTACCACCTAAGTGCGGTAGTGCTTATTTTATCCCCAGAACCCATGGTGTGTGTGTGCAGGTGTGAGACACAGTGAGAGACACAAAGTGCGCCAATCTTTATTCAATTTCCACCACCAGGAAGATAGGAAAACACCCGGGTGGCCAGTGACAAGCAGTGCCCTTCACAAAAAAGGACTATCCTGTTTTCTCTGTCAGTCAGTGGTCCCTGAGTGGATCTAGATTCACAGCCCCAATTAGAGAATTCATATTCTGAGGTCCACCTGGCTGATCTCATTACAATCCCTACAGTTGGGAAGAGTGGCCTCTCGGGAAAGCAGCAACCAGATCATGGCATCATGCATGGCACCATTGTACAGCAGGGAGGATTGAAGTTCAGGTAAGCAGTAAAAGTAGGGGACTCTACAGTCAGGGGCACAGAGAGGCATATCTGCGGCCACAAGACTCCAGGATGATGTGTTGCCTCCACGGTGCCAGGGTCAATGATATCTCTGAGTGGGCACAGGATATTCTGAAAGGAGAGTGTGAGCAGCGTGAAGTCCTGGCCCATCTTTGTACTAATGACATAAGCAGATAGGTCCAGCAAAGGCAATTCAAGGGTTATGTGGTAAATTGAAAAACAGAATCTTGAGGGTTGTAATCTCTGGATCACTTCCTGTGCCACATGCCAGTGAGGTGAGCAACAGGAAGATAGTAGAGTTAAATATGTGGCTTCAGCTATGTGGATCTTTGGGATATATTCTGGGGCAGGTGGGACCTGTACAAGACGACTGGTTCACCTAAACTGGAGGGGCACCAATATCCAGGAGGATTTACATTCGTGTGGTGGGGCCAGGGTGCAGAGTTCTGTGTGCAGTGGACGGAACCAGAGCAGGAGGTGAACAAATAAAATGAACAAGGAGGAGTCAGAGACTAAGGTCAGTTGGACTGAGATGAAGAACAGATGGAGACGTTATAAAACACGGTAGGACTAGCAGCCTGAGGTACATTTGTCTTAATGCGAGGAAATGACAGATAAGGCAGTTGAACTGAGAGCTTGGATTAAGAGATATAACTGTGATTCTGTAGCTACTACAGAGACTTGATTGAGGGAGGGACAAAACTGGCAGCTTAATGTCCTGGGATTTAGATGTTTCAAGTGAGATAAAGAGGGATGTAAAAGAAGGGGAGTTGTTACTCATTAGGGAGACTATCAGAGATGTACTGATGGACAACACTTTGGAGGGTTTACCCACTGAGATGATATGAGTAGAGCTCAGGCACAGGAAGGTGCAATTACTTTGATGGGATTGAACTACAGGCCTCCCAACAGCCAGCAGATAGAGGAACAGATATGTGAACAGATTCTGGTAAAATGTGAAAACAACAGGGTCGTTATGGTGGTGACATAAATCTCCCCAATATTGACTTAGATTTGCTTAATGTCAGAGGCTTGGATGGAGGGGAATTTGTTAGGTGTTTCCAGGATGGTTTTTTTGAAAGAATATGTAAATAATCCAACTAAGGAACTGGCCATACTGGACCTGGTATTAGGAAACATGCCCGGCCAGGTGATTGAAGTTTCAGTGGGGGACCATTTCAGAAAAAGTAACAATTATTCTGTACGTTTTAAGTTACCCATGGATAAGGATAAGAGTAGGCCTGGGGTGAAAGCACTAAACTGGGGGAAAGGCTAACTACTGCAACATTAGGCAGGGACAAGGAAATGTCGACTGGGGGCAGCTGTTTGAATCTCTGTGCACACTGAAGTTTCTGTTAAAAGTGATGGAATAAGCAGATGTCTCATATTTTCTATAGTAAGGGATACTCAGTAAGCCAGAGCACATTCTTAACTATTCAGTACATAGTAAATGTCTGTGTTGATTCGGTCGCCCGAGATAGAAATGGAGAAGTCTAGGAAGGGGAGGGAGGAGTCTGAGACGGTCCAGGTGAATTTGAGGTCGGGGTGGAAGGTGTTGGTAAAGTGGATGAACTGTTCAACCTCCTCGTGGGAGCACGAGGCAGCGCCGATACAGTCATCGATGTAGCGGAGGAAAAGGTGGGGGGTGGTGCCAGTGTAGCTGCGGAAGATGGACTGTTCCACATATCCTATGAAGAAGCAGGCATAGCTGGGGCCCATGCGGGTGTCCATGGTTACTCCTTTGGTTTGGAGGAAGTGGGAGGATTGGAAAGAGAAGTTGTTCAGGGTGAGGACCAGTTCAGTCAGTCGAAGGAGGGTGTCAGTGGAAGGGTCCGTGTTGATTCGGTCACCCGAGATGAATCAACATGGACATTTACTATAAACCGACCATCTCCCACAGCTACCTAGACTACACCTCCTCCCACCCTGCCCCCTGTAAAAACGCAATCCAATATTCCCAATTCCTTCGTCTCCGCCGCATCTGCTCCCAGGAGGACCAGTTCCAATACCGAACAGCCCAGATGGCCTCCTTCTTCAAAGACCGCAATTTCCCCCCAGACGTGATCG
>NC_057749.1:2103897-2202020 GCF_004010195.1 Chiloscyllium plagiosum
CCCCTCCCCCAGGTCCCTCCTCCCTACCTTTTATCTTAGCCTGCTTGGCACACTTTCCTCATTCCTGAAGAAGGGCTCATGCCCGAAACGTCGATTCTCCTGCTCCTTGGATGCTGCCTGATCTGCGCTTTTCCAGCGACACATTTTCAGCTCTGATCTCCAACATCTGCAGTCCTCACTTTCTCCTCCTTTTGTCTTCCTCAGAGGAACGTGTTCTCATCAAACCCTCACTGACTGAGGCCCAGGCTCAGCGGTTGTACGGTCGGTTGAGTTGGCCGAGCGGTTGTACGGTCTGAAGGTCTCCAGTGTCCAACCAATGCTGGTGATCATAGTCAGAACTACGTCCTCAAAGTGATGAACACTGGTGACAGTGAAGATGCTGATTTGATCTGATTAAAGCACATACATGAGCCATTATGTTTTTGAGTGAGAAAGGATTTCCTTTATCTATGATGTGGAGATGCCGGTGTTGGACTGGGGAGTACAAAGTTAAAAATCACACAGCACCAGGTTATAGTCCAACAGGTCTATTTGGAAGTACTAGCTTTCGGAGTGCTGCTCCTTCGTAAGGTAGCTGTGGAGCAGGATCATAAGACACAAAGACTTAACCGCAATCTAGGTTTGTTCAATATATCGCTTCAGTTGCATGACATTGTGATCTGTTATAAACTCTGTGTCTTATGATCCTGCTCCACAGTTACTTGATGAAACAGCAGTGCACCAAAAGTTAATGCTTCCAAATAAACCTGTTGGACTATAACCTGGTGTTGTGTGATTTTTAACTTCCTTTACCTACACCAATCCCAACCATTGATGGCAAGGTTATGTGTTTGGATACTATTGGTCAGTATTAGTTCTTGGTGGCTGGTGTG
This sequence comes from Chiloscyllium plagiosum, assembly GCF_004010195.1. Classification (NCBI taxonomy): domain Eukaryota; kingdom Metazoa; phylum Chordata; class Chondrichthyes; order Orectolobiformes; family Hemiscylliidae; genus Chiloscyllium; species Chiloscyllium plagiosum. The sequence continues at coordinate 2,104,770 of NC_057749.1, forward strand.
AGGTGATGGACTTTGGTCACAAAATATTTGAAAGAAAATATATAATGGGGGTACAATTCTAAAAGGGGTGTAGGAGCAGAATGACCTGGGTTCATAGTGCGCAGATCTTTGAGTGATAAGGACATATGGGAATTGCCATCAATAAAAACATGCAGCGTTCTCACTTTATTAATCGGAGCATACAGTACAAGAGCAAAGAAGTGATGTTGAACTTGTACAAGACATTTGTGACACCTCAGCTGGAGTATTCTACACAGTTGTGGGAGCCATATTACAGCAAAGATGTGAATGCACTGGAGAGAGTGCAAAAGTGATTCACAAGAATGATTCCAGGAATGAGAAACATTAGTTACGAGGATAGATTGAAGAAGTTGGCTCTGAAGAAAAGAATGTTGAGAGGAGATTTAATAGAATTTTTCAAAATCACGAGTGTGTTGGATAGAGAAGATAGGGAGAAGCTGTTCCAACTCATAAAAGAAACAGAAGAGCATACATTTGAAGTGATGTGCTCACAAAGCAATGGTGACATGAGAAAAATCTTTTTCATATAGTAGTTGGTTAGGGTGGAGAGGCACTGCCTAGAAATGTGATGGAGGCAGGTTTTATTGAGGCATTCCAGAAGGCATTGGATAATAAATCGATGTTCAGAGATTTGTGGTAAAAACAGGAGATTGGCACTTATCTCTAGCACAGATGCAAGCCTGATGGGCTGAATGGTTTCCTTCTGCACGATAACAATTCTGTGATGCTGTGACATTTGAAATTTACTTTCCTTATACCCATGTAAATGCTGTAGCTGATTAGAATTCAGAACCGATTAATATAATTCAACGGCACAGTGGCTCAGTGGTTAGCACTGCTATCTCATAGCAGTGTGCACCCTCAGACAACAGTCTGTGTGGAGTTTGCACATTCTCCCCGTGTCTGCATGGGTTTCCTCCGGGTGCTCCAGTTTCCTCCCACAATCCAAAGATGTGCAGGTTAGGGGAATTGGTCATGCTAAATTGCCCATAGTGTTCAGGGATGTGTAGGTTAGGTGATTTAGTGAGGGAAAGTGTAAAGTAATAGGATAGGGGAATGGGTGGGTTACTTTTTGGAGGTTCAGTGTGGGCTTGTTGGGCCTGTTTGCACACTGTAGCGATTCTGTGATTCTAACTTCAAAATGACAGCCAAACTTAGCAAGGACACTGCTCTCATCTCTTACAGATGTGGGGAAGAATCTAAGACCCACATGATCTGGTTACGGACCTACCTCCCTGGAATTCCATTGTCTAAAATGCATATAGGTCCTCTGATCAAAGCTGGTCAAACACTTACTGCAAGTGCCTGGTATATTCAAGCAAGTCAAATTCAGCAATACAAGACCATTGTACAGGACACATTAATACAAACTATCTCCTTGACGCTTGAACATTTACAAATATTTAGTCACAGGTAAAGATGGCGAACCTGATTTGGCTTTACGCCACAAGCAATGCGCACTTGCACAGGGTACAGGATCCAGTACAATACTAAAGGACGGCTGATGGAGGTGCCATCACCAGATGTAGCCTTTTTTCTGTATATTCATTAGTGGTTAATGTTTAGTATTCAATTGTTATTATTATCCGTTGGTGTTTAATGCATCCTGTTAAATGTTTTATTGTTAATAATGAAATAAGTAATGATGCTGCAATAAATGGCTCATCAAATGACATTTCTGTCCTTGGACAACTTACCAGAACGGCTCGTTGCTCCTTGTCCGAAATACTGGCAAATCTTCCTGCTTGGTGAATTGTAACTATTTGTCCTTCTAGGTGTGATACTCAATCTCAGACCTTTATAACACCATTGGCTCACTGTTGGATGTTTCAAAACATCGATGAGTGACATAAAGACTTGGAAAACACACTCCCGTGAGTGTTCCATATCAGGCACTTGCACTAAGTCGGTGTGTTTTGTCTCCACCGTTATCTTTATAAGGGTTTGTGGATGAGACTGAGGGAATCTGTGACACATATTAATCTGTTTGTGTACTTTAGATCAATTTGGAACACATCAGAGCTTCTTTGAAACATCTTTAGCCTAACAGCACAAAATCCATTATGAAGGGGTTCTTTAAAATCATTCCTCATTCAATGTGGGCTGTTAGGACAGGGATATGCAAAATATCAAATCAGCACAGAGTCTGAATCACCCGTTTCTGGATCTGGGAAAGTTTTGGCTGTGACAAATGTGCAGTGTTCTTTAAAAAAGATTGAAAATTCCAAGATACCCCGCTCCAGTTCTGGGCGCTGGTTGGTGACTGTATCCTGAAGATAGTGAGAACTGCAGCTGCTGGAGTAAGAGCAGAACTGGAAAAAGCTTAGCATCAGAGGAGAAGGACAGTCGATGTTTCAGGTTGGAACCTTTGATCAGGACTGGGGAGGGGAAAGGGGCTGCCAAATAAATGGTGGAGTGGGTTGGGGGAAAGGTGGGTGGAATGGCAATAGGTGGATGTGATTGGTCAGTGGGAAGGGTGGAGCAGATAGATGGTAAGGAAGATGGACAGGTAAGGTCAGGTGAAGGGGGTTGGCTGGAGAGGGAGGGCTGGGCCTGGGAAGAGGTGGAGAGAATTGCAAGCTGGTGAATTCGGTGTTAAAGCCATATGGATATAAGCTTCTGAGGTGGAAGATGAGGTATTCTTCCTCCAGTTTGCATGTGGCCTTATGTTGCCAGTGGAGGAGGCCCAGGATGGATATGTCATCTGGGAGTGGGAGGGGATGTTGAAATGGATGGCAACCAGAAGGGAGGGTAGCTGACAATGTACGGACCATAAATGATTTCCGAGTTTGTGCTCGGTCTTTCTGACATAGAGGCGACCACATAGGGAGCAACAAATGCAATAAATCAGGTTAGAGGTTTTCCACCTCAATCTCTGCCAGACTTGGAATGATTCTTAGGCACCTTCATCGGAGATGAGAGGGGAAGGTGTGGGGGGCAAGTTTTGCACCTCCTGCGGCTGCAGGGGAAGATTTCGGGTGTGGAGGATGGGTTGGTGGGGAGTGTGGATCTAACGAGGGAGTCGCAGAGGGAACAGACCCTGTGAAAAGCGGATAGCGGGGTGGGGAGGGAAATATTATTTTGGTGGTGGGGGTCAGACTGCTCGTGGTGGAAGGTGACGTGCTGAACTTGGAGATTAGTGGGATGGAATGTGAGGACTAGGGGGACTCTACCCTTGTTATGGTTGGGGGATGTTTTGTTTGAGGGCAGAGGTACAAGTATTGGAGGAGATGCAGTTGAGGGCAATGTTGATCATGTGGGAGGGGAAATTGCGGTCCTTGAAGTAGGAGGACATCTGGGATGTCCTGGAGTGGAATTGCTCCTCCTGAGAGTTGATGCGGCATACGTGGAGGAATTGGGAGCAGGGAATTGTGCTTTTGCAGGTGGAGGGATTGGGAGGAGCAGTAATCAAAGTAGCTGTGGGAGTCGGTGGGTTTGTAATAAATGTTGGTGCTGAGTTGGTTGCCGGAGATGGAGAGAGAAGTTCAGGAAAGGGAGGGAGGTGTCAGAGGTGGTCCAGATGAATTTGAGGTCAGGGTGGAAGGTGTGTATGCAATGGATGAACTGTTTAAGCTCCTCATGGGAGCATGAGGCAGTGCTGATACAGTCATCGATGTAGCGGAGGAAAAGGTGGGGGATGATGCTGGTATAGCTACAGAAGATGGACTGGTCCATGTATCCTTTGAAGAGGCAGGAATAGCTCCGACCTATGCGGGCACCCATGGCCACCCCTCTGGTTTGTAGGAAGTAGGAGGATTCCGGGGAACTGAAAGTTGTGGAGAAGGTGGATGGCGTGGCTGGTGTCCTGAATGTAAGTGGGGAATTCCTGTACCAAAGGGGACAGGATGGAGTCAAGATAAAAGGAGATGAGTTCAGTGGGGTAGGAGCAGACAGAGACAATCGGTCAACTAGGGCAGGCAGGTTATGAATTTTAGGGAGAAGATATCAGGAATTGTAAAAATATGATTTTGGTGTAATCCCCTTGAAGATTTCCCCTGATACGGACAGTGACAGAGGATAAAGGAGTCACCAATCGATGATGGTCTTTGGGGAGATGTTGGCAATGGGATCCAGTACCTTATTGTCATCCATTAAGGATTAATCAGCAGAAACCACTCAAAACAACAGGGATGAATTTCTTTTGCAATAGTCAAAAGAAACTAAAATAAAATATCCTTTATTGTCACGTGTTCAAGTACGAGAGTGCGGGAATACATACTATGGGAGTGCGGGAGTAGTACGAGAGTGCGGGAATACATACTATGGGAGTGCGGGAGTAGGGAGTACAGGAGTACGAGAGTGCGGGAATACATACTATGGGAGTGCGGGAGTAGGGAGTACAGGAGTACAGTGAAAAGCTTTACAATGCCATCTCTTATGGCCATGATGTAGAGATGCTGGCATTGGATAAAGTTGAAAATCCCACAACACCAGGTCATAATCCAACAGGTTTATTTGGAAATACAAACTTTCAGAGCATTGCTCCTTCATTTAGTAGCTAGTGGGGGGCAATAACATGTTAGGACTTTTAAGCAAGTGTTTGATAAGGTGCCACACATAAGGCTACTTAGTAAGCTAAAAACCCATGGTGCTGGAACTCCAAGTATTCACAATATATATTCATCACTTAGATGAGGAAAGTGTATGTACTGTTGCCACGTTTGCAGATGACTCAAAAATAGCTTCAGAAGGCAAGTGATGAAAATGACACAAAGTTCACAGAGGAATATACACAGGTAAGTGAATGGGCAAAACTTGACAAATTGATAAATGTGGGGAAATGTGAGGTTATGCACCTTGGCAGGAAGAGGAGAAACTGAATGTTATTTCAATGGAGAAAGACTGTAGAAAGCTACAGAACAGAGGGATTTGGGAGTTATTGTCCATGAATCACAAAAAGCTAGCATCTGAGTACAGTGGGTAATAGGAAGGCAAATAGAATGTCAGCCTTTACTTCAGAGGAAATGAAGTATAAAAGTGGGGAGGTTTTGCTAAAATTGGACAAGGCACAAGTCAGACCACAGGTTGAAAACTGTGAAGGGTTTTGGTCCCTTCTCTGAAGACAGACATATCATCATTGGAGGCAATCCAGAGAAGTTTAACTACGCTGATCCCAAATGTGGAGGAACTGTCTTGTGAAGGGAGGTTCAGTAAGTCGGGCGTGTACTCATTGCAGTTTGGAAGAATGTGAAGTGACCTTATTGAAATTTACAAGATTCTGTGAAGACTTGACAAGGTAGACATGGGATGGTTGTTTCCCCTTATGGGAGATCAGACGGCATAATTTCAGAATAGGGAGGTGTCCATTTAAGATGGAGATGAGGAAGTATTTCTTCTCTCAGAGGGTAGTGAGTATGTGATATTTTCTATTGCAGAGGGCTGTTGAGACTGTTATCCAGGCTGATCAAGACAGATTTTTCATCAGTAATGAAATCAAGGGTTACAGGGTTAAGGTAGGAAGACGGTGTTGAGGACTATCAGATCAGCAATGATTTCAATGACCGGCAGGAGCAGACGCGATGGGATGAATGGTCTTCTTACACTCCTATATCTTAAAGTCCAACAGCGCTTCAATAATTCCCAATTCTGTGCCCTTCCTTCTCTCTCATCTCATTCTTATCCCATCCAATACTTTCTTTCCAATTCCATGTTCAGCTCCTCTCAGGCACTTGCCTGCTCTTACACTTTCTCCCGAATGTATGCCCAATCTTTAAACACTTATTCATGGGATGACGGCATCACTGGTTAGGCCAACATTCATTGCCCATCCCAGAGGGCGGTTAAGAGTCTACCACATTACTGTGGGTCCGGAGTCACATGTAACCCAGACCAGGTAAGGATGGCAGTTTCCTTCCCTAAAGGACATTGGTTAACTGGATAGGCTTTTTCAATAACAACTGATTGCATGGTCATCATTACATTCTTAATTCCAAGTTCTTATTGAATTCAAATTCCACCATCTGTCATGGTAGGATTCAAGTCAGTGTCCCCCAGAACATTATCTGGGTTTCTGGAGCAACAGTCCAGTTACAATACCATCACCTCCCCGACTGCCCTCACCCCTATGATGCCCATCCTCCCAGGCTGCACCCGTGCTATCTCAGGCTCCAGTCAACACCTCACCCGAGCAGATACACATCTAAGCAGCAATCCTCTGAGTAAGGTGGCTCCCTTTTTGAGGGGCTGGGGGTGCTCAGTGTTAGACTGTGTGCGCAGGCACAGTTGTGTGCTCTTCACCAGAATGCTGTAGAATATCCAGTGAGAGAAATTAAAATGAATCAAAACAATTCAGAATGGAATAATGGGGCAGCCTGGTGACATTGGAATGTAACTGTTGTCTGTGAGATCTCCTCATATGCTCCAGTCCCACTTGAGGACCAGCCAGCTCCTCATGTGATACACTCCAGGCGTCAAATCAACTCAGTCACTCACGTGCAGATGGACAAGAACTGCGGGTTGTTATCCGAGATTACCCATCCAGCCGTGTGGTGGGGCACAGCTGCCTTGAATGTCTGGCAGTGGGTTTGCACTTCAGCTCGAGCACTGGGAGGTGTCCATCTTGGCCCAGTCTCCCAGGGCCCAGTCTCCGAGGGCCCAGTCTCCCAGGTCAGTGGAGAACATTGTCCAGACCTAATTGTGGGGCTGGGTTGTACAGGGAGCAGAATTCCACAGCAAGCCAGATGGAGAGGCCGGGAAACAACCAGAAAACTCAAGGGCGACCAGGGGCTGGCAATAATTGCTGGCCAGCCAGTAATGTCCGCATCCTGTGAGTGAATGAAATAAAAGTTATACTTGGAAACAGATGCACTGGTCAGTCTGGTGCTCTGTTTAGAGTATACAAAACAAATCGCTCATTCACAAATTTTCCTGGTTTTTGTAGTTGGGAGATCCCAGGGATGGATTGCGATCTGAAAGCTTGCTGGATGTATTGGGTGGGAGAGGTAATTGATTTCTCTCATTGGAAGGAATTCCAGCATCCTATCCTGACGAGTCTGCAGCGGCCAAACTTCCTCTGGAAACTCTCAAATGTTCACTTGTTGAATAAGTATCTTTATGCAGTGGGAGAGGGAAGGGATCGCCAAATTATAGAGCAAATTATTCAGCAATTCCAGGAAGAGAGAATTCCAAATCTCTGCATGTTTTGTCAAAGTAAGTGATCATCCCTCTTGGCCCAGAAACCTACAGAGGGTGGAACAGGTTTTGGCATAAGCCTTTAGAATTGGTGTTCTGTCTGCTATACAGCTGATTTGCTATTCAGAAAAAAACACAATCATAGTCATAGAGATAAAGTAGCATGGAAACAGACCTTTTGGTCCAACTCATCAATGCCCACCCAGATATCCTAACCTAATCCAGTTCCATTTGCCAGCACTTGGCCCATATCCCTCTAAACCCTTCCTATTCATATACCCATTCAGATGCCTTTTAAATATTGGAATTTTACCAGCCTCTATCACTTCCTCTGGCAGCTCATTCCATACACGCACCACCCTCTGTGTGAAAAAGTTGCCCCTTAGGTCCTTTTTAAATCTTTACCCTCTCACCCTAAACCTATGCTCTCTAGTTCTGGACTCCCCCCAACCCAAAGAAAATACCTTGTCTATTTGCCCTGTCCTTGCCCCTCATGATTTTATAAACCTCTGTAAGGTCACCCCTCAGTCTCAGAGGCTCCAGGGAGAACAGCCCCAGCCTGTTCAGCCTCTCCCTATAGTTCAAACCCTCCAAACCTGGCAACGTCCTTGTAAATTCTTTCTGAAAACTTGGGCAAAAAGTGGCCTAACCAATGTCCTGCAACATGACCTCCCAACTCCTTTACTGCATACTCTGTCCAATGAAGGAGAGCATACCAAACACCGCCTTCACTATCCTATCTACCTGCGATTCCACTTTCAAGGATCTATGAACGTGCACTCCCAGGTCTCTTTGTTCAGTAACACTCCCTAGGACCTTACTATTAAGTGCACAAGTCCTGCTCTGATTTGCCTTTCCAAAGTGCAGCAACTCACATTTATCTAAGTTAAACTCCATTTGCCACTCCTCAGCCCATTGGCCCATCTGATCAAGATCCCATTGTAATCTGAGGTAACCTTCCTCACTGTCCACTACACCTCCAATTTTGGTGCCACCTGCAAACTTACTAACTATACCTTCTATGTTCACATCGAAATCATTTATATAAATGGCGAAAAATAGTGGACCCAGCATAAGTCCTTGTGGCACTCCACTGGTCACAGGTTTCCAGTGTGAACAGCAACCCCCCACCACCACCCTCTGTCTTCTGCCTTCAAGCCACTTCTGTATCCAAATGGCTAGTTCTTCCAATATTCCATGAGATCTAACCTTGCTCACTGTCTCCCATGGGGAACCTTGTTGATCGCCTTACTGAAGTCCATCTAGATCACTTCCACCTCTCTGCCCTCATCAATCTTCTTCATTACTTCTTCAAAAAACTCAATCAAGGCATGAGGCATGATTTTCGATGCATAAAGCCATGTTGACTATCCCTAATCAGTCCTTGCCTTTCCAAATACATGTACATTCTGTCCCTCAGGATTCCCTCCAACAACTTGCCCACCACCGACGTCAGGCTCACCGGTCTATAGTTCCCTGGCTTGTCCTTACCATCTTTTTTAAACAGTGGCACCAAGTTAGCCAACCACCAGTCTTCTGACACCTCACTTCGATGATACAAATATCCCAGCAAGGGGCCCAGCAATCACTTCCCTAGCTTTCCACAGAGTTCCTGGGGATTTATCCACCTTTATATGTTTTAAGACATCCCGCACTTCCTCCTTTGTAATATGGACATTTTTCAAGATGTCACCATCTAATTTCCTACATTCTATATCTTCCATGTCCTTCTCCACAGTAAACACTGATGCAAAATACTTGTTTAGTATCCCCCCCCCCCCCCCACATCTCCTGCAGCTCCACACAAAGGCTGTCTTGCTGATCTTGGAGGAGCCTTATTCTCTCCCTAGTTACCCTTTTATCCTTAATGTATTTTTAAAGTCCCTTTGGATCCTCCTTAACCCTATTTGCCAAAGCAATCTCGTGTCTCCTTTTTGCCCTCCTGATTTCCCTCTTAAGTATACTCCTACTGTCCTTATACTCTTCTAAGGATTCACTCAACCTCTGCGATCTATACCTGACATATGCTTCTTTCTTTTGCTTAACCAGAACCTCAATTTCACTAGTAATCCAGCACTCACTACACCTATCAGGCTTTCCTTTCATCCTAAATATATTGACTCTCGATTTCTTTATCTCATTTTCAAAGGCTTCCCATTTTCCAGCCATCCCTTTACTTTGAACATCTGCCCCTAATCAGCTTTTGAAAGTTCTTGCCTAATACCACCAAAATTAGCCTTCCTCCAATTTAGAACGTTAACCTTTTGATCCGATCTATCCTTTTCCACTACTATTTTAAGACTAATTAAATTGTGGTCGCTTGCCCCAAAGTTCTCACCTGCCCTGCCTGATTTCCAAAGAGTAGATCAAGGTTTGCACCTTCCCTAAGAGGCACATCTACAAACTGAATCAAAAGATTTTCTTGTACACACTAAACAAATTCCTCTCCGTCTAAACACTTAACACTATGGCAGTCCCAGTCAATGTTTGGAAAGTTTAAATCACCTACAATAACCACTCTATTATTCTAACAGATAAATGAGATCTCCTTACAAATTTGCTGCTCAATTTCCCTCTGACTGTTGGGTATTAGGTCAAGCTGGTGATAGGCCATCCCAGAGTGTATTGCTACCTCTCAAGATCTGAATCGTTTCCATGTGGGACTGACAGAAAAGCAGAAGAGAATCTCCACCACCTTCCAAACTATTTTTTTTTAAGTGTTTGTCCACTCTATTGGACGAACTATGAAATTTTTCCACAAATGACAATTGTGAGATTCACTGTACATTTTCAGTCTCAGACTGATGTACACGTATTATCTCAGTAAATAGAGAGAGAAGGGACATGGTGTAGGCTCTTCAGCTGGTTTATTATAGACCCTTACCATTCCAATATCCCCAGCTAAAAACTCCGGGGAAGCCCATCAGCTTCTCAACAGATATCCCGTGGGGGTGGGAGCTGCATTGATTGCTTTAAGATCTGACTGGTGTCCTTTTCTTAGGAGGTCCCTGCTTTAAGCGAGCTACAAATCAATCCAACTAGTCAGGAGCTGTGTAGCGACAGCAGCAAAGGTATGGGATGGCGGGCACAGTTGGTATTACAGGCAATCCCTGACACTGAAGAATTGGCTAAGTTTGAGTCCAGGGGTCTCAGGGAGCAGGGTGAAGATGATGAGGGACCAACCTTGAAATAGGGGTGCCTCTGATGGGCCACTCACCACTGTTTAATTGAAGGTCTCAGTAAGCACAAGGTAGGTGGACCACTCAATCCCACTCTGATCATTCCTGATTTTCTTCACTTGAACAGGGACACCCACGCCTTCTCAGTCCTCAGCTTGGCACTTTCTCCACAAACATTTCCTCTACTAATTCTCCTCTTCTTGACAAAACCTGTGACCTATGACCGGGTGTCCCATTTGTGACAGTGCTGCTCCTTTAAGAAGGTTATGCTATCCTTGGCTTTTTTTTTTCAGAGCGGTCTTAAAAGCAGCAATTCCAAAATGTTTAGGTTTGAAGGGTTTTGGGGCCAGTTTGATCATAGCTAACAGGAAAAAAGGCTTTCAAGTTTAAAATAAAACCCTTGTGCAATGAAAGAGGAGTGGCCAGTTCTCCCAGCTCAGCTTTTTTCTGGTTTGGTTTTGGTCTGGCCATTCACTGAAAGCAGTCAAGTCAGTTGGGAAGCTGCTGGATCCATAGAAGCAGGTCCATGCTGATCCTCCTTTTGTGCCAAGGGGTGTTTATAGGGATTGTTGCAAGTATTTGGAACAGCATCTTTAAGTTGGGGTATTCTGTTGGGTTTTCAGGTTAAGTTATGGTGTTCTCTTTTGTTTGTGTTTTATTCGGTAATCTTGTAAATAAATTCTGTTTTGTTTAAAACTGTGATTGGGCCGGCTGGGTCACTATATGCTTTCCAGGTCCTGTATGGACAATTTAATCAGAATCAGACAGCAGCCAGACTGAGGAACATCATCTTCCCATTGAGCACAGTCATCCCTGGAGGAAAATATCCTTTAATCCCCTCCAATCTCTCCAGACACCTACATTTATCTCATTCAGGGATGTTCCACATCCCTGATTCAGTACGAGTGATTGTGTCTTCAACTGTCTGGAATGTCACTAATCTCCTCTCCCCCCCCCCCCCCCCCCAACAAGTCTTTTTGCCATCTATCTCACTTGCCCCCTGAAAACCCAGCCCTCTGTCCCAGCCACTGATGAGATACCCTAATATTACCCTAGCTAGGTCTTTATCCAGCTTTGGTTAATGATGATGCTGTGAAGTGTCTCGGGATATTTTACTACAAGCAGGGTGCTGAATGAATGCAAGTTCTCATTGTTGATTAAACTTAACTGTTCTTCTTGAGGTTTCCTTTCTGCCTTTGGAAAGAATGACTGTTTTCATTTTGCAAGGCTGTGGGGTAACCGGGATGGCCTGGAGTTTTGTGGGGTCATTTCCAGGTGATTGAGTTTAATTATACATGTTAGAGGAGGCCATCAATTGGGGTTGTGATTGTGTAGATATCAAGGGAAACACTGAAACTATAGTCTAGTTATGGGCTGGTTATGTTTGAAGGTATAAACTTATAATGTTTCACTCTGTAAGTAAGTGTAAGATTGAGTAAAGTGTTTTTACCCAAAATGTCGATTCTCTTGCTTCTTGGATGCTGCCTTTCTGGTAAGATTGAATAAAGATTGGCTCCTGTACCAGCTTTCACCAACTGACATTCTGCAGTAAAACAGTGACTGACTGTCCCTCCCATGTGCTCCAACATGAGATGAGTTTTGATCATGTCAGTGATTCAAATTCCTGGAGGAGAAATCTGGAGACATTAATTAGTAATCCAGACAGTTGGAGTTCAAAGTCCACCACTGTATGTAACAAATTTAAATTCAGATCCAGTCCCACTTCAACATGGTGAACTCAGCCATTGTTCTGAAGTAAACCATTTGGATGGTCATTCAATCCCTGCTGCGGCATGTGAATGAATAACAAAAACTATCATAACCCTTTTTTTTCATTGATTTCTCTTGTTTTGCCAAATTCTCTGATACATTTACAGCTCACATTGGTAACATTGTGTATTTCTCAGAATGTGGGTGGGCATTGCTAAACTGAATGGCTTGATTGGCTATTTTTGAGGGGAATTAAGAATCAACCATGTTGCTGTGGGTCTGGAGTCACATGTAGGGTAGACCAGGCAAGGATGGCAGGTTTCCTTAGAGCACAGGACATAGATGTCGTGCTGAACATGATGCCAAATTAAACTTCTGCCTGCTCATGGTCCAAATCGCTCCATTCCTTGCATATTCATGTGCTTATCTAAAAAAGCTCCTTAAATGCCACTTTCATATCTGCCTCCACCACTACAGGGCATTCCAGACTCCTACTACTCTCTGTATAAAAAAACTTGCCCCTCACATCTCTTCTAAACTTTACCCCTCTCACCCTCAATGCAAGCTCCCTAAAGTATACTTGTTTCAAAAATCTGATTCACAAACGATCATTGGATAAACATATAGATGAAAATGGAATGGTGTAGGTTAGATGGGCTTCAGATTGGTTCCACAGGTTGGTGCAACATCGAGGGCCTGTACTACGCTGTAATGTTCTTTGTCCTATAGTCACAATTACTGAGAGGTAACTTTTACATTTATTAATCAAATGTAAACTCCACCACATATCATGATGGGATTTGAACCTTTGTAATAGTGGTCAACATGAGTTGTCAATATTCAATTTAACCATTTGACTTTTAATCCCGAAAACCTTTCATAAACTAAAAATAGTTTTAAAAATGACACCTACTGACCTATAATCACCTAACTAAAAAAGAATCGAACTCAGAAAATGCTAGAAAAACTCAGCTGGTCTGGCAGCACCTGTGAAGATGAAACAGAGTTAATGTTCTGAATCCGGTATGACTCCTTCAGAATCTGTGATGTGGAGGTGCGGGGGTTGGACTGGGTGGACAAAGTTAAAAATCACACAACACCAGGTTATAAACCAACAGGTTTGTTTGGAAGCACTAGCTTTCAGAGCGCTGCTAGTCCTGACTAGCTACCTAATGAAGGAGCAGTGCTCCGAAAGCTAGCAGTTCCAAATGAATCTCCTTCCGAACCGAAAAGAACTAACAAACTTGAACAAGAACTAAGCAATAATCCGTCGAGGCTGAAATTAACATGTCTATAAAAGAGAACTGAAACTCAGACTCAGCTGATACATACATTACATTATACATTACATTACATTTTTTACATTACATTTACATTACAGTGTGGAAACAGGCCCTTCGGCCCAAAAAGTCCACACCGCCCGCCGAAGCGAAACCCACCCATACCCCTACATTTACCCCTTACCTAACACTGCGGGCAATTTAGCATGGCCAATTCACCTGACCTGCACATCTTTGGACTGTGGGAGGAACCGGAGCACCCGGAGGAAACCCACGCAGACACGGGGAGAATGTGCAAACTCCACACAGTCAGTCGCCTGAGGCGGGAATTGAACCCAAGTCTCCGGCGCTGTGAGGTAGCAGTGCTAACCACTGTGCCACTGTGCCGCCCACAATTTCCTTTCTGGAAATTACCCATTGAGGTGAAAGGTTGTCTGCAGAGTAAAACAATGGGCAGACTTTGTATGGACCTTCATCACCAGCTGTTTCTGAGGAACAAAGAAAGAATGGATTGGCAATCAAGAACTGGAAGGTACTGTCTGTCAACCTGCCTGTTTCGTTCTTAACTTCAAAAGTCAGTGCCAGTGAAAAACCGCCACGCAATCAAGGTCATCGGAACCTTCACTGCTTCTGAGGAAACAGGACAACAGCTACTTTTGGGACTCATGTTTCAATCTTACAATTCAAAGACTCTAGAAATTTTTAAACTACAACTGCCTGTTGGTATAGATATATTTCCCTTCTTTTTTGTGAACCTGACCAAAGAATGAAAGCACTCATCTTTCTACTGTCACAATTATAACTTTACACCACGCAAAGTGCATCTGGGTAGCAGAACAGAGTGTAGAATACAGTATTACAGTCACAGTGAAAGTGCAGAGAGAAATAACATAGAATCATAGATTTCCTACAATGTGGAAACAACAATTCAGCCCATTGAGTCCAAACCAACCCTCCGAACAGCATTCCACCAGATCTCTCCCACCCTCCATTCCTGTAACCTTGCATTTCACATGGCCAGTCCCACCCTGACCTGCACATCTTTGGACTGTGGGAGGAAACCGGAGCACCCGGAGAAAACCCAGGCAGACACGGGGAGAACGTGCAAACTCCACACAGTCAGTAACCCGAGGCTGGAAGCAAACTCGGGTCCCTGGCGCTGTGAGGCAGCAGTGCTCACCACTGAGAGGTCACTAACATTTGAGAAGTCCATTCAAAGGTCTGATAACAGCAGGGAAGGAGTTGTTCTTGAATCTATCTGTAAGAGTATTCAAACTTTTATGTCTTGTGTTTGTGTGTGTGTGTGGGAGAAGTATAGCCATGGTAGGAGGGGTCTTTCATTATAGACCTGCCTCTGGGCTCTTTGGAGAATTCACCCCAATCTTTGGGGTTGGATTTTAAACTGCTCCCCCCCCCCCATGAAATCTGTGACTTTTAAAATCCATGGCTTTGCTCTATCTATCTGCTTTCCTTTGGCCTGTTTCCTATTTAATAGGTTGGATGAGATTGTACAAAAACAGTACACACAGGTGAATGCAGCAAGGCAGTCACTGTCAGAAAAACTGAATAATTCCCTCAGAGAAGGAGGCCTTTTGGGCCAGAAACTGCTGGACCATTCCAAACCCTCGCGCTTTCACTGCCCTGATATTTCTCCTTGAGTGCAATGACCCTGCAGGTCACGGGAGGGAGAAAAAGCACACTAACCTTTTCATTCCAACTTGACTTTCTTTTTTTATATCAGAAGGACTCAAAACTTCAACAGTCGCCAACAACCAGCTTGGAGCCTGTGGAGGGAGGAGTCCTCCCCTCCGCCGGGTGGCGCTGTGACCCCCAGCTCCAGTTGTCGGTACGAGGAGTCCTCCCCTCCGCCGGGTGGCGCTGTGACCCCCAGCTCCAGTTGTCGGTACGAGGAGTCCTCCCCTCCGCCGGGTGGCGCTGTGACCCCCAGCTCCAGTTGTCGGTACGAGGAGTCCTCCCCTCCGCCGGGTGGCGCTGTGACCCCCAGCTCCAGTTGTCGGTACGAGGAGTCCTCCTCTCCGCCGGGTGGCGCTGTGACCCCCAGCTCCAGTTGTCGGTACGAGGAGTCCTCCCCTCCGCCGGGTGGCTCTGTGACCCCAGATGCAGTTCTATGAGGGAGAAGTCCTCCCCTCCGCCCGGTGGCGCTGTGACCCCAGATGCAGTTCTATGTGGGCGGAGTCCTCCCCGGCGCCGGATGGCGCTGTGACCCCCGTCTCCAGCCGTCGGTGTGAGGAGTCCTCCCCGCCGCCGGGTGGCGCTGTGACCCCAGCTCCAGCCGTCGGTGTGAGGAGTCCTCCCCGCCGCCGGGTGGCGCTGTGACCCCCGTCTCCAGCAAGGCGGCCGCTCTTGGGTCTCATCGCTAGGTGCGGAGCCGGGGAGCGGGAGTAAGTGAGTAAGTGGGGTGGGGGGTGAAGAGACCCCAGCCCGGTTCTGGGAGCGGTGGTATTGGGCCTGGGCTGTCCCGGACACGGCCTTTCCCCACAAAGCCCCTCTCGGTGCGGCGTGGTGGGGCACGGGCTCGCGCCGCGGTGAAGTTGCTGCTTCATCCCCGGGATGGGGAGGTGAGGGCCCGAGGCTGGGGCCTGTGTCAGTGGGGGACAAACCCTGCTGGGCCACGGGAGACAGCGGCTCGGCCTGGGCCTGGGCCTGGGCCTGGGGGTGATGAAGGGCCAGGCCCCTGGGGGAGGGCGGCGGTGGTGCCCCGGCCCCGGCCCCGGCGGAGGGATCCCCGAGTCACTGCGAGTCGGTTCGGTTTCGGTTTCGGTTTGTGGAGCCGCGGGCAGTCGGAGGCCGGTCCCAGGGAATGAGGCCCCCGGCTTGGGGCTGGAGGGCGGGATGTCGGTTGTTTGTTAAAGGCCGTGGTACCGTCAAACAAATGCGGCTGCTGGAAATCTGCAGCAAATAACAAAAAGAAATTGCTGGAGAAACTCAGCGATTCTTGTTCGGCAGCGGTTTCCAGGGATACATAGAAATGTGGGCTTCGGGAAATAAAACAGAACACTACAGCAGGCCATTCGGCCCACCATGTCTGTGCCAGCAATGATGCCATTCTAAATTAATCACATCTATCTGCACGTGATGATCCTTCCCAAAACACAGGGATTAACTGAAAACTGCCTGTCTGTCCTTGATTGTTGTACATAACCTTTGTTGGAAAAGTTGCGTGCTGGTGGGCGGCACAGTGGTTAGCACTGCTGCCTCACAGCGCCAGCTTCGGCGGGGGCGGTGTGGACTTGTTGGGCCGAAGGGCCTGTTTCCACACTGTAAGTAATCTAATCTAATCTAATCTAACTCCGGGTGAAAGGGTCATGAATCTGTGAACCATCATTCTCTTGCCTTCAAACACTAATGACAATCTGAGAGGTGACCAAGAGGAGCTGGTGTCATTTATACAAAACAGGGAAGAATGTAAAGTCGTGGTAAAGTCCATAGAGTAGTACAGCACGGAAACGGACCCTTTGGTCCAACTCATCCATGCTGACCGGATATTCTAAATTAATCTAGTCCTATTTGCCAGCACTTGGCCCATGTCTCTCTAAACCCTTCCTTTCATATATGCCTTTTAAATGTTGTAATTGCACCAGCCTCCACTACTTCCTCTGGCAGCTCGTTCCATACACGGAACATCCTCAATGTGAAAAAGTTGCCCCTTGGACCCCTTTTATGTCTTTTTCCCCTCTCACCCTAAACCTTTGCCTTCTGGTGCTGGGCACCTCCACCCCAGGCAAAAGACCTTGTCTATTCCTCTATCCATGCCCCTTTTATTAACCTCTGTGAGGTCACTCCTCAGTCTTTGACACTCCAGGGAAAATAGCCCCAGCCTATTCAGCCCCTCTCTGTTGCTCATATCCTCCAACTCTGCCAACGTGCTTATAAATCTTTTCTGAACCCTTACATGTTTCACAACATCCTTCCTGTAAGAGGGAGACCAGAATTGCACACGATATTCCAAAAGTGGCCCAACCAATGTCCTGTACAGTCGCAACATGACTTCCCAACTCCTGTACTTAATGCACTGGCCCAACAAAGGCAGACATACACAATGTCGTCTTCATTACTCAGATTACCTGCAATTCCATTTCCATGGAACCTGCACCCCAAGGTCTCTGTTCACCAAACTTGATCAAGGCCCCTTTGTACTCTGAAATAACCTTCTTCACCGTCCACTACACAGCCAATTTTGGTGTCATCTGCAAACTATTACTAACCATTCCTCTGATATTCACATCCAAATCACTTATATAAGTGACAAAACACAGTGGACCCAGCACCGATCCTTGTGGCACACAGCTGGTCATAGGCCTCTAGTCCAAAGAAAAACTCTACACCCTTGGTCTCCTACCTTCAAGCCAAGTTTGCATCCCAAATGGCTAGCTCTCCCTGGATCCCACTTGATCTAAACAAGGTACAATTGGAAAATTACACAGAGATTCTCATTCACAGAGTTGTGCAGTTAATTTAAAGGGAGAATGTTGAACAAATCCTCACAAAGAAATAGAGGTGAATTGAGAAATCTTTGGATGTTCCCAGCTGAAATTGAGGGAAAGTAACTGCTTTATCGAATGATGGAGCAGTATTGAAGGGACGAATCACTGAGCTCTGCTGCTGTTTGGTCTTTGAGATCCGATTCGATCATGGCCTTCATTCATCCAGAAATCTCATTAGCACCAAATTAAATTGTTTCTCCAAAGGGTAAAGCCATTTTAAGCAAGGTGGCTCTGTCTGGACATGTGCCAATGGATGCCAATCCAATGGTCGTCTTCAAATCAGTGAATCTATCCTCTTGGCCTCAAGAAGATATCACATTGATTTTGTTTATGAACCATTTGATCAGGAAATAGTAGATTGCACATGGTAAGAGAATTGTATTTAGTATGATTTCTCCAGTAGACAAGGCCATAGAAAATTGGAACAGGAGTAGGCTGTTAAGTTCCTCAAGCCCAGTCTGTCAATCAATAGGATCATGGCAGATCCAGCATTCATCATGTCCACTTTCTTGCCCTTCCCTGTCGCCCTTGATTCCCCTATGAAAGAGGCAGGAAGCATGTTGATGAGGACTTAACTTGAGAAAACACTGACCAGAATTACATTGAGGAGCTGCTTCCAAGCAGTGGAATAAGAATCTGGTTTGAGACAATGCCCAGTGTGTGACTGTAACACAATTCACTCAAAGGGAGACTTTAGTAAGCCTGAAAACAGCTGATTCACATCACTGGCACCAGATATCAATGTTTTGGTCATCACATTTCAGTATTCGATTGATTGATGCAATTAAAAAGGAATGTAGTGGATTTTTGTGAGGGAGCGATGTAAGAAGGTTGTCTAACCCTTGTATTACCCTTCAATTCTCCTCATTTGTTGGGAACTGTAAGCAGTAAGGTGTCATGAGTTATAAAATTGTGTGGTTACATTCTGGATTTTTCTTGGTACATATTTTAATTGCAAGATTCCTGTATATACAGGGAAGGGAGTATGGAGTCGTCTACTTAGACCTGTGAAGTGGAGATTCTGGTATTGGACTGGGGTGGGCAAAATTAAAAATCCCACCAGGTTATAGTCCAATGGGTTTATTTGGAAGGACAAGCTTTCAGAGTGCTGCTCCTTCGTCCGGTAGCTAGTGGGGCAGGATCATAGGACACAGAATTTATAGTTAAAGATCATAGTGCCATACAACTGATATGATGTATTGAACAAAAGCTAGATTGCTGTTAAGTCTTTAATCACTTCGAATGGGGATACAGGTTTTGATTTATTAATATGTAAATCCCAAAACTTCTTTCAAGTCACAGTGCTGAGATAACATAATGCTGTATAAAAAAAAATTGACATCTCAGTTCGGACTGTGCATTAAAGATATGAAGTTAGAGTCTGTCTATATTCCAACCTTGAGTCAGACTGGTTCTGTTTCCAAAGTAGGAATTTATGAATTGTCAGATGGACTGACTGCCTGCGGATTGTGTGCATTTTGAACAAAATAGAATGTATCCGTAAATGCAGATTCACCCCATAGACCGATATATGGGGGGGGGAAGGGGACCTGCGGTGGGGTAGAGAGAGTCTGTGGGGGTGTATACACATGCGCGTGTGCACATGATGGAGTACATGGCCTGAGAGAGAGTGTCTGCCTGAGTGCGAGAGACACAGTGTGTGTATGAAAGAGGGTCTGTCTGATTGTGTGTAAAAGTATGTGTACTTGTGTTTGAGTATTTAGTGTTGTGGGGTCACCTGTAGTGTGCCATGAACCTAATATCGCGGTTGACCCATCCTCATGGATACCGAACATAGCTGTCAGCCTCTACTCAGTGACTCTGAGTTGTTGCGTATCCCAAAGTCTGCCTTGGAGGACGGTCACCTGAAGATCTGAGGCCAAACATCCTTGACCAATGACGTGTTCCCTGACTGAGAGGAACACCCCGTCTGGTTATGGTTGTGCAGTGTCTGTTCACCTGTTGTTTTAGTGTCTGCTTGGTTTCACCAATATATTATGCCTTGGGCATCCTTACTGCAGCATATGAGACAAATAAGGTTGGCTGATTCACATGAGTACCCACCGAGCACGTGGTGGGTGGTGTCCCCATATGTAATGATGGTATCCAAGTCGACACTCTGACACGTCTTGCAGTGGTTGCCATGACAGGGTTGTACGGTGTTGTGCTGAAACTTTATTGCTGGAACAGCACAGCAGGTCAGGCAGCATCTAGGGAACAGAAGATTCGACGTTTCGGGCACATGTACGGTGTTGTGGTCGATTTTGTCCTGAACGCTGGGTAGTTTGCTGCAAACAATGGTCTGTTTAAGGTTTGGCAGCTTAAATGCAAGAAGTGGAGGTGTAAGGAAGATACTGGTGAGGTACAGGCTGTGAAGAACATGCCGTAGTTTAGAGGCATAGAGATGTACAGCATGGAAAAGAACCCTTCGGTCCAACTCATCCATGCCAACCAGATATCCTAAACTAATCTAGTTCCATTTGCCAGCACTTGGCCCAAATTCCTCTAAACCCTTCCCATTCATATACCCATCCAGATGCCTTTTCAATGCTGTAATTGTACCAGTCTCCTCCATTTCCTGTGGCAGCTCATTCCATACACGCACCACCCTTTGCATGAAAAGGTTGCCCCTTAGGTCCCTTCTATAACTTTCCCCTATCACCCTAAACTTATGTCCTCTATTCTGGACTCTCCCACCCCAGGGAAATGACCATTCTACCCTATCCATGCCCATCATTTTATGAACCTCTATAAGGTCACCCTTCAGCCTTTGACGCTCCAGGGAAAACAGCCCCAGCCTATTCAGCCTCTTCCTGTAGCTCAATTCCTCCAACCCTGGCAACAAAGTTTCTCACTCCTGGAAAGTACTGGACAACGAAGGGTATCACATTGGTTGTATCTTGTGCCTGTTTTCTGAGGTGGTGGTTACGGTTACTCGCTGTGGCATGTCGGAACTGGCAATCGATGAGTTGAGCATCCTCTCCTGTTCTTATGAATGCATCCTTCAGAACCTTAAGGTGTCTTTCACCTTCCTCCTCATCTGAACAGATCCTGTGTATGCGTTGGACTTGTCTGTAGGGGATGGCTGTTTTAATATGTTGGGTTGGAAGCTTGAGAAGTGTAGCATCGTGAGATTATCCATGTGCATGCGGTAGCGTGAAGTACTGAGGTGCCTGTCCTTGATGGAGATGCTTGTGTCTCAGAATAAAGAATAGTCCATGGTAAGTCTGATGGTGGGATGAAACTAGTTGATATTGCTGTAGTTGTTTCAGTGACTCCTGGCTGGGGTCCAGAGGAAGACAATATTGTCAGTGTTACTGGTGTATAGTGTTGGTCAGAGGTCCTGTGCAGCAAAAAGAAGTCTTGTTTGACAGGAAATGACATCAGCACAAATCCCAGGAACCCCATGCAGGACAAACATATAAATAGAAAGCAGGAGACAACAGCTTTGCTTCACTTGGAGGTCGCCATTGATGATGTTACCTAGCCAGGTAATGAAACGTCTGGATATCAAACCTACAGCTCAGCGAGCAAACCTACACCCTAAGTCTTGTTAGAACTCGTGCATGAAAATGTTGGCACATTGGGGTGCAAACCTGGTCCCTGTGGCTGTTCCACGTGTCTGGATGAAGAAATGGTTGTCGAAGGTGAAGACAATGTGGTCGAGGATGAAGCGCATGAGTTGGAGGATGGTGCTTGGAGATTAGCAGTTGTTGGTATTGAGGGCTGAGGCTGTTGCAGTGATGCCTTCGTGGTGGGGAGATGCTGGTGTAGAGTACCGCAACATCCATTGTGGCAAGTGATTGCTCTGTTGTTGGAAATGGTTACTATTGAGATCGGTTGAGAATGAGGATCAGCTCTGATTGTATTGACTGGTTGACCAAGCTTGATGAGCACAGTAGTCTGCTCGGCCCATTTCACATGTTCGTGTGTTACTCTATTTGTATAATCTGAGACAAATCAGCTAACGAAGTTTTGGGTACAGTGGCTGATGAGCGGGCATATCGTTAAGCTAGGGGTGAAGTGGCGGCATGGAATCTGTGTGTGATGGTCAGTCCCCAGTCTGACCTCACTGGGACTTTCCTGGGGACTTCTGTAGATCCAGTCTTCAGGTCTGAAAGCCCTGCTTCACGATGTTAAAGTGGTTCAATTGGTAATGTGATCATTATCTATCTTAGCTGGAAATGTGTTGCTGGAAAAGCAACATTTCCAGCTCTGATCTCCAGCATCTGCAGACCTCACTTTCTCCTCAAAGATTATTATCTATCTTAAGCTATCTTGGCTCAATCCATTGCAAACTCACTTAAGGCCATAAGAGAATTGTGCAGTTTTGGCCGGATTGGCTGTACTAAATTACAATTTAGTACAGTTAGGTTAGGTTGGTTGGCCTTGGAAAATCCAGGGTGACGGGGGTAGGGTGAGATGTTCTTCAGAGAGTTGATGTGGACCTGTTGGTCTGTCACATTGTGGAGATTCTAGGGAAGAAAAGAGAAACAGGAGTCGGCCGTTTGGCCCCTCAAGTCTGCTCTGCCATTCATTAACATCATGACAGATCTGATGTAGCTCGTGTCCCATTTCCTTGTCCTTTCCCTGCAACCCTTTTTTATTTACTCTGCAATCTGTCTATCTCAATCTTAAATGTAGTCAAAGATTCTGCCCCCACAGCATTCTGTGGCAAAACTTCCAAGTAATCCTTTAAAAGAAGAAATTCCTCCTCCGCTCAATCATCAATTGGCCCTCCTCCCCTCAACATGTCCCTGGTCAGGCCCCTTCATATTTCTATATTAATTAATAGGTTTATCATTCATTATTCTAAACTCCACCATCCCAGAGTGTGGGGAAAGGTGACAGACAAGCCATCCCCCCTCCCCCAATCCAAAGTTTCCAGTGAAGCACTGGTGGTATGTCCCGCCTCTCTATTTATAGGTCTGGGTTTCTTTAAGGTGGGTGATGTCATTTCTGGTTTTGTTTCAAGGGAAGGTAGGTAGGATCTAAATCAATGTGTTTATTGATGGAGTTCTAGTTAGAATGCCATGCCTCTAAGAATTCTCATGCGTGGCTTTGTTTCGCCTGTCCCAGTCAAAGTGGTGGTGTTCTTTGTCTGTATAGAAACGAATGATAATGGGTCGTGTCTTTTGGAGGCTAGTTGGTGTTCCAGTATCCTGGTGGCATGTTTGTCAAATGTAGTGTTTTATTTTAAGTTCTTGCATGGTATTTTTAAATGACACTAGTTTTGCTGGTAGTATCTATTGGATCCTATAAGTTCATCATAATAACTTACTATCATTGAATTAAATTAGATAGTATAATAGTTTAATGTTACTTTATCTTAAACTCTCATAAGTAGTGAATTATGGTCACACCATTTCCATGTCTTAATGATATACTTCTGACTTGAGCCCTAATTTCAACTCTGACACAAGTAGGTTCTGATTGGGCCATTGATGTGTTCTGGATCTCATACTGGAGTAAGTTAGTTGCTGATTTTGTTTTTTGGTAAGGATGAGAATTTATTACAGAACGTGCTTTGATCTTTTCTCCCAGGCAGTGCAGTTGATAACATCATTAGCTTTTATTTGTAAGACATTTGAGAGAATTTATGTGGTGGTCATAATTGGCAGGGTACGGTTCTAGTTTGTGGTTGCGCCACCATGTTTTTACTAATATATGAATGCGTTCAAAGTAAAGACAAATGTTTGAGTGTAAAATGGCATCTGTTGAATCGTTATTGCCCACAGTTCTGACAGCTTTGAGTTAAATGGGCATTGACTGAGGAGTACATGTTGATACTTGTTCTACTCTTTGTTTGGTCACCTGCCTCGGTCTTTTGTGTATCGGCAAAAATAAGCCACTGGCCACCTCCGTCTGGACTGATCTTCTGGTCCCGAGCAGCTTCTGTTCAATTCGCTGTTGTCAGCATGGAAAAGATACTGGATGCACATGCTGAGACAGTCTTGTTTCAGCAGATTATCACACATCCCCACCATATTTCAGCCTCTCCAATGAGCATCATAACTCAGTGCAATCCTCTTGCTTTTTGCCAATGCCATTGCATATTGCTTTTATCTGTTCACGTTAACCGATTTCCTTTTTCTCTTCCCAGATTTTTGATCTAATTTAAGTATACAATGGTGAGTGACTGCGATTTAATTGTATAGAAACTTAAAATTGAGTTTAACAACGGGAATGTTAACTACGTTAAAACTAGCTCATTTTCAAAGTTCTGTCAGGGCAGAGACAGCCATTGTTGCCCCTTCCTAATTGTCCTTGATTTGAGTGCCTTGCAAGGGCACTTGCATTGCTGTGGCTATGGGGTCACATGCAGGCCAGAATAGTTAAGGATGGCAGATCTCTTCCCCAAAGCAACATTAATAAACTAGATTGATTTTAACAACAGTTGATTGGGGAAAATCTTTAAGACCAGGTTTCAGTTTAAATGCCACCAATTGCTGTGGTAGGAATTGTAGTCGGTCCCAAGAGATGGACCCCTGGATTCTCAGGCCCGTGACATTACCACTACAACACCCATCTTCCCAACGAAGTCAAACTAATTAAAGAGGGAACTGAGGTACAGTGGGTGAAGTAGCTTAAAACTTTAAATAAAACTATAAATACAGCAATTGTTATATATTCCAGGCATCAGAAGCTGTAGAATTGCTTGTAATGAGCAATTGTAATATTAAACCAATCACTGCTCTGCTTTGGCTGTCATTCTCCACATAACAAGCTGCTTATCTCCATCATGCTGATGTAATCATCTCTAGAGTTTGAGTTTTCCCTATGGTGACAGAAAGTGAATATATGTCAACTGAATGTGATTTAAGAACAGCTGCTTCCATGTATGGAAATCTCAGAAATGGAGAAAAGTGGTTGCAGGAGAGACACAAGCTGTGATCTTGTTTAAAAGTATTATAACATGTGATACTTAGCACTAATTTTTAGTTTGTTTGCCTTTGCAGTCTCGAAGGTATGACTCCCGAACAACCATATTCTCGCCCGAAGGTGAGCTTTTCTGAGTGATGGCCTTCTATAAAATGGAAGGTCAGACTAGTTTAATGGTCTGTAATGTGTCATTGCTCTTTGACTCTTTTTTTATGCTAATGAAAACTCTTTCAATAAACTAACAGGGAGGCTGTATCAGGTGGAATATGCAATGGAAGCTATCGGCCATGCTGGAACCTGTCTGGGGATCTTAGCAAATGATGGTGTTCTGTTGGCTGCAGAGAGACGTAACATACACAAGCTCCTGGATGAAGTTTTCTTCTCTGAAAAAATATACAAATTAAATGAGTACGTATAAACTCGGATACATAACAAATCCATCGGCTTGCATTGGCCATCTCAATTTAAATTGATGGCGTAGCGTTTGCTTTAGATAAACGTACCTTGGTTTTAGAAGACTAAGTAGTGAAGTGATCAAGGTGCTTTAGATGTTAAAAGAGTTTTGTTAAGGAGAAAGTATTTTCTGTGCAGGTGGCCCATACTTTGTGTATTTCAGGATGGGTATTGGGAAGAAAATGGGAAACAAAACCAAGAAGTGTTTTAAGGAAGCTCAGCAGGATAGATCGATTTTGTGTAGAGAAAGTGTGTTCAGGTCTGTGAACTGGGAAAAGTGAGAGATGTCTCACCTTGGCTCAAAACCTGTCACATTTCTAATGTTTCCCACTTCTGATGAAAGAGCACAGACGTGAGCCTTTAATTCTCTTGTTTACACAGACGTAACAATAATTTGCTGAGTTTTTCCCCTCCATTTTCTGATTTTGCTTCAGATTTCCAGCATCCGCTCTATTCTGCTTTCTAGCTTTTCCTTTAGACAGGAAATGGTTTTGAGGCGCAGTTTGAATTAAATCACAGAGGAACTGAATGCCTCCTCTTCCTGCGTTCTATGCAACAAGCAGCCACAGAGGGCAGTAGTTGTCTGTAGTTAGAGCCTGTTGTTGTTATGCAATTGCACAAAGCATTTTTAAGAGGGATTCGCATATCTCTTGTCCTGTTTTGTTTAATTAAATAATCAATTAATTTAAGTAATTGACAGTTGATCTTAGTAGATAACCATTAGGGGTGGAAGTTTCTCTGGGGCCAGTTCATTCAATTGGCTGGACAACTGATTTGCGACACAGGGTGACAACAGCATGAATTTAATTCCTGCACCGGCCAAGGTTACCTTGAAGGACCTTCCTTCTCAACCTCCCCCTTCTCTGAGGCGTGCTGACGCTCACGTTAAACACCACCTTTTCTAATGAGAGACCAATCCCCAGGTCTGATCATACTATGGCTATTTTACATTTAGAGTTTTCTATATTGTACTTTTAATACTGCCAATTATACTTTTATATTTTCGCATCTACTTGTCTGTTAAGAAATAAAGCTTGAGTATAAACCAAAATGACCATTTTATATAAAATTTTGTCTCCCAGTGACATGGCTTGTAGCGTTGCAGGGATAACGTCTGATGCCAATGTCCTTACAAATGAGCTGCGGTTAATTGCCCAGAGGTAAGATTAACTGTTTGTTTTGAATGAAATAGTCTTCCAATTCAATTGTAATTTCTTCTCCAGTTCATTTTACAACATTAAAATTGTCTGAATGTCAAACATTGCCCTGTCGTTTTTGTAGCAGATGTTTGGCTGCACATGTTACCTCTACCAAGTAAAAATACGCCAGCACTGTCTGAGTTGAAGCATCTGCAATCCCACATTTCTTTTCAGGTGCCCATCAGTACTTCTCCATTTGTGTTGGTGCTGGACATCCTGTACTAAATATTAACAATTACAGCATGAGATCCATTTAGCGTAGAGTAGCTATTTGAGCATAACAGTATACTGTAACATTAACTCCCCCAGAACACCCAAGCTGCCACAATGTTTACAACCATCTTTTCTATCCTTTAAGGCTACCAGAAAAGTCATGAGTCAGTGTGTAGCACTTCTGCTTTGAGGCAGTGTGCAATGGTTGCAGTAGCAGATCACATTGCACCATGTTGCTTTGTGCAAGTCCCACACCATCCTGGCAGAATTCTTGCATTGCAAAAGGAGATTGCTCAGCCCATCATCTCTGTACCAGTTTTCCAAATGAATATTCTCTTAGTGTCACCTCACTGTCACTTTGTATATTGGCTTGATTGATTTTCTTTCATTCATTCATACAATGTGTGTTTTGCTGCTAAGGCCAGCATTTGTTAGAGGCATTTAGACACAACAATAGGCAGGGGATAGAGGGATATGGACCATGTGCAGTGTTGGAGAATTATCCAATTTCAAATAAAGCTCATATGCAGACCTTGTGAAATTGACACTCTTGTTTATTAGGTCAATGATCGCTCAGGTACAGAATGGCTGCTCCGCCCTGATAAGTTGAAACTTCTTCCTTCAGTTACAAGCGTATGCAGTTTATAAAGGGTTACAACTGGTTGATAGTTGATTACAGAACAATACAGGCCTAACTATGATAGGTAGATTTAACAATATTAAAAGGGGTAACAGTACAACTGGTCTGACTGCCTTGATTAGTTCAACAGTTATTTGCATCCTGTGCATCATGGCTCAGGTCTGTGGTCATCAATAATAAATAATTTGGAGACATCTTGTCTGTGGGGGCATTGCTGTAGCTAGGGTTCCCCAAAGAGAGAAAAAGCCCTCGGGGCTCCTGCCAATGGGCGTGTGGAAATGAAGTGTCATTGTCAGTGAGAGAATCCATTAGCATGCTGTTTAGTTAATGCGTTTCCTCCGAGTAGGAAATGGCTTGTTCACAGCCAATTCCAGTGTATAGCTTGAGTCATCACTGGTGTTGTGGGAATGTCCCTTCTTAGCCAGGGAAAATGGATTCTGAAATCAAAATGGCTTCTGGAGGCCTGTTCCTATGCTGTACTGTTCTGCATCCTATACAACAGAGTGATTTGCTAGGTCATGTTAGAGGGAAGTCAGAATCACTTGCCAAGCTTGCATTTATTGCCTTTCCTAATTGCCCAGGGAAGGCAATAAGTGCAGGTTTGGCAAGTGATGCCCTCATCCCATGAATGAATTAAAAAAAACCTCCAAACCCACAGCAGTTAAGAGTCAACCACATTACTGTGGGCCTGAAGTCACATGTAGGCCAGACCGGGTAAGGGTGGCAGTTTCCTTCCCTGAAGGACTTTAGTGAACCAAATGGGTTTTCTGACAATGGATTCACAGTTATCATTAGACTCTTTCTTCCAGATTTTACTGAGTTCAGATTCCACCATCTGCCATGGCAGGATTCAAACCTGGTTCCCCAGATCATTACTTGGGTCTCTGGATTAACAACTGAGCGATAATACCACTCGGCCATTGCCACCCTAGAGGTGCACACAAACTAGACTGAGCATGGACAACAGGCCTCCTTCCCCAAAGAACAATGTATAACCAAATAATCTTATAGTTTTGTGGTCGTCATTGGTGAGACTAGCTTTTTATTTCAGATTTATTAAAGGAGCTGAACTTAATTTCCCCAGCTTCCATGATCGGATTTCACCTCATGTCCCTAGATTCAGTCCAGGCCTTGAGATTAGTAATCCAGTAATGTCACCTCTATTTCACCTGACTTGGACTTAAAAATATATTATCATCGGTTTATTGTGGTTGTGTTAAAGTCTTGAAACTCCCTCCCAAACACTGAGGCCACATTCAAGAAGTTGGCACAGCACTGCCTTCTCAAGAATGATTCATGATGAGCACGAAATGAGAAAAGCAAAGATTGATTAGGGATAGTCAACATGGCTTTGTGCGTGAGAAATGATGCCTCACTAACTTGATTGAGTTTTTTGAAGAAGTAATGAAAAGGATTGATGAGGGCAGAGCGGTGGACGTGATCTATATGAACTTCAGTTAGGCGTTCAGCAAGGTTTCTCAGGGTAGACTGGTTAGCAAGGTTAGATCTCATGGAAGACAGAGGTGGAAGATTGCCTTTCAGACTGGAGGCCTGTGACCAGTGGTGTGCCACAAGAATCAGTGCTGGGTCCACTGTGTTTCATCATTTATATAAATGATGTAAACTGAGGAAGCATAGTTAGTAAGTTTGCAGATGACACCAAAATTGGTGGTGTAGTGGATATCAAGGAAGGTTACCTCAGAGTGCAACAGGATCTTGATCAGATTGGTAAGGAATGGCAAATAGAGTTTAATTTAGATAAATGTGAGGTACTGCATTTTGAAAGTCAAATCAGAGCAGGACTCATACACTTAATGGTAAGGTCCTAGGGAGTGTTGCTGAACAAAAAGACCTTGGAGTGCAGGTTCATGGTTTCTTGAAAGTGGAGTCGCAGGTAGATAGGATAGTGAAGAAGGTATTTGGTATGCTTTCCTTTGTTGGTCAGTCCGCAGAGTATAGGAGTTGGGAGGTCATGTTGCGGCTGTACAGGACATTGGTTAGGCCACTTTTGGAATACTGTGTGCAGCTCTGGTCTCACTGTTAATGGAAGGATGTTGTGAAACTTGAAAAGGTTCAGAAAAGATTTACACGGATGTTGCCAGGGTTGTGGAGGGTTTGCGCTATAGGGAGAGGCTGAATAAGCTGGGGCTGTTTTCCCCGGAGCGTCAGAGGCTGAGGGATGATCTTATAGATGTTTATAAAATCATGAGAGGCATGGATAGGGTAAATGGACAAGATCTTTTCTCTGGGGTGGGGGAGTCCAGAACTAGAGGGCATAGATTTAGGGTGAGAGGGGAATAATTTAAAAGGGACCTAAGGGGCAACTTTTGCACACAGAGGGTGGTGTGTGTGTATGGAATGAGCTCCCTGAGGAAGTGGTGGAGGCTGGTACAATTGCAACATTTAAAAGGCATCTGGATGGGTATATGAATAGGAAGGGTTTAGAGGGTGAGCCAGGTGCTGGCAAATGGGACTAGATTCGACTGGGATATCTGGTGGATATGGATGAGTTGGACCAAAGGATCTGTTTCTGTGCTGTACGTCTCAATGATTCAAATGATGCTCACACCTTTGAAAATGAATAAACAAGTAAACGCTGGCTGCCAGTGTGATGGAGAAAGCAAACAACTGGTTTCAGTATCCCTGGGTTGTAAACGCAGCACCATGACCCTGTGGTTTTACAGTTTCACATCGAGTGCTCTTCCCTTTAAATAAATAAGCTCTCAATTATCAAAATTTAAGTACACTGGGGAGTTATCGACTACTTTCTCTGTCAGAATGCTCTTTATGTATTATTTAAGTCATTAAAAAACAGAAATCTTCCTGCAGTTTCCACAATATGATAATAATTTTGTTATGCACTCACAGGTATCTACTTCAGTACCAGGAACCAATCCCCTGTGAGCAGCTGGTGACAACACTCTGTGATATCAAACAGGCCTACACACAGTTTGGAGGTAAGCAGGAGTAAAACATGTCGAAAACAAAAAATGCAAATGTGCAACCATTAACTTTAAACTTCGTGAAGAATCTATATTGTAGAATTATTGATTTCCAGATGAGTAAGTTCTGTTTTTACAATGCTTTTATGTCATTTACAGCTAGGTATGTCTACAGTGTTCATCTTCTGCCTTTGAATTTGAGATGTCAGGTTTACAACAGCATTTCCTTACTTTGGATAAAATTTGCTTGATCAGGGTTCTTTTTAATTGCGCCAATTAATGGCAAAGACAGACTGAATTGGACCGACTCATTGATGGGGAGATAAATGGGAGGGATGTGGGGCTGGGGAGAAGATAGCCAAGAGTACAATTGCTGGATGGAGGTGGGGATGAAGGTGATAGCTCAGAGAGGAGGTTGGAGCGGATAGTTGGGAATGAGGAAAATGGTGAAGTCCACATTGATGCCCTGGGGTTGAAGCGTTCTGGTGCGGAAGGTGAGGCGTTCTTCCTCCAGGTGTCAGGTGGTGAGGGAGTGGCGATGGAGGAGGCCCAGGACCTGCATGTCCTCGGCAGAGTGAGAGGGGGGAGTTGAAATGTTGGGCCATGGGATTGATTGGTGCGGGTGTCCCGGAGGTGTTCCCTGAAGCGCACTGCGAGGAGGCGTCCAGTCTCCCCAATGTAGAGGACACTGCATTGGGAGCAACGGATACAATAAATGACATTGGTGGATGTGCAGGTGAAACTTTAATGGATGTGGAAGGCTCCTTTGGGGCTTTGGATGGAGGTGTGGGTGCAGGTTCTGTAATTCCTGCGGTGGCAGGGGAGGGTGGGTTGTTGGGGGGGGGGCGTGGACCTGACCAGGTAGTCACGGAGGGAACGGTCTTTGTGGAAAGGGGTGGGGAGGGAAATATATCCCTACTAGTGGGGCTCATTCCTGAAATGTCGATTCTCCTGCTCCTCGGATACTGCCTGACCTGCTGTGCTTTTCGAACACCACTCTATTCTGATTTCCAGCATCTCCAGTCCTCACTTTTACCATTGATGCTCAGTTATGCCATTTTTTTCCCTGATTCAAAGGCTGGGGATTCAATTTCCATGGGTGGCATGGTGGCCCAGTGGTTAGCAGTTAGGCATCGCAGGACCAGAGACCCAGGTTCGATTCACCCTTGGGCAACAGTCTGTGTGGAGTTTGCACACGTTCCTATTTCTGTGTGGATTTCCTTTGGGTGCTCTGGTTTCCTCCACAGTCCAAAGATATGCAGGCTTGAGTAGTAGGGAGAGGCTGATTAGGCTAGGGCTATTTACCCTGTAGCTTCGGAAGCTGAGGGGATGACCTTTTTGTGGTTTATAAAATCATGAGAGGAATGGATAAGATAAATAGACAAGATCTTTTCACCAGGGTGGGGAGTCCAAAACTAGAGGGCATAGATTTAAGGTGAGAGGGGAAAGATTTTAAAAGAACCTGATGGATAACCTTTTCATGTAAAGGATGGTGCATACACAGAACGAGCTGCCAGAGGAACTGGTGGGAGTGGGTACAAAAACAATATTTAAAAGGCATCTGGATGGGTATATGAACAAGGTTCCGCACGCAAGACTGGTTAGCAAGGTTAGATCACATGAGGTCCAGGGACAGCTAGCCAATTGAATGCATGAAGGTTGGAGACTGGGGTTGGGGGTTGCTTTTCAGATTAGGGGACTATGATGAATGGTGTTGACACAAGGATCGGTACTGGATCCATTGTTTGTTGGCATTTATATAAACGATTTGGATGTGAATGTAAGAGTGGTTAGTAAGTTTGTAGATGACACCAAAATTGGTGGTGTAATGGACAGTGAAGAAGATCACCTCAATACAATGAAACCTTGATCAGATGTGCTAATTGACCAAGGAGTGTAGATGGAATTTAATTCAGGTAAACGTGAGGTGTTGCAGTTTGATAAGACACACCATACTTCAACAGTTAATGGTAGAACCCTGGGGAGTGTTGCTGAACAAAGAGATCTAAGGGTGCAGGTACATACTTGAGTCGCAGGTAGACAAGGTGGTGAAGAAGGTATTTGGGACACTTGCCTTTATTGGTCATAACATTGAGCTACTGGGAAGATACCCCCGGCCTACTCAGCCTTTCCCGATAACTCAAGCCCTCCAGTCCTGGCAAAACCTTGTAAATCTTATCTGCACTGTGTCAAGTTTAGCAACATCTTTCCTTTTGAAGGGCGACCAGAATTGTTCGCGGAATTCCAAAAGTTGCCGCACGAAGGTCCTGTACAGCATCAACATTACATCCCGGCTCCCAGACTCATTGCTAATGCTCTTTGGGAGGGTTTAAAGTAATTCGTCAGAGGGCTGTGAACCTGAATGTCGCTCTCGTGTACAGGAGGTTGAGTATTGAGGTCATTACTAAGGTTTCAATGTTGTCACAATGAACCAGCAGGCAGCAAGGTGATTTGAAGTGTATCTGCCTCAAAGCCGAGAGAATCCGGAGTAAAGTGGATGAACTTGCAGCATGGGATGGTATGTGGGACTTTGATATTGTGGCCATTTTGGAGACATGGACAGAGCAGGGGCAAGAATGGTTGTTGCAGGTTCCGGGATTTAGTTGTTTCTGTAAGAACAGGGAAGGTGGTACAGGAGGAGGAGGTGTGGCATTGTTAGTCAACAACAGTATTATGGTACCACAAAGGACGTTAAATGAGGACTGGTCTACTGAGGTAGAATGGACTGAGGTCAGAAACAGGAAAGGAGAAGTCACCCTTTTGGGAGTTTTCTATAGGCCTCAGAAAAGTTCCAGAGATGTAGAGGAAAGGATAGCAAAGATGATCCTGGATAGGAGCGAAAGTAACACGTTAGTTGCAATGGGGGAACCGTAACTTTTCAAATATTGACTGGAAATACAATAGTTCGAGTAGTTTTGACGGGGTCAGTTTTTTGTCCAATGTATGCAGGAGGGTTTCCTGACACAGTAGGTAGATAGCCCAACAAGATGCGAGGCCATATTGGATATGGTACTAAGTAGTTCTGGAGGTAGGTGATAGTGCACTTTGGTGATAGTGACCACAATTTGGTTACATTCACTTTAGCAATGGAAAGGGATAGGTAAATACTGCAGGGCAAAAGTTATAGCTACGGGAAAGCCAATTATAATGCAATTAGGCAAGATTTAGGATGAACAGGATGGGAAAGGAAACTGCAGGGAATGAGCTCAATTGAAATGTGGAGCTTGTTCAAGGAACAGCTACTACATGTCCTTGATAAGTGTGTCCCTGTCAGGCAGGGAGAAAGTGGTCAAGTGAGGGAGCCATTGTTTACGAAAGAAGTTGAAACTCTTGTCAAGAGGAGAAAGGAGGCTTATGTGAAGATGAGATGGAAAGGCTCAGTTAGGGTGCTTGAGAGTTACAAGTTAGCCAGGAAGGTGCGAGGTGCTTCATTTTGGGAAAGCAAATCTTAGCAGGACTTGTACATTTAATGGTAAAGTCCTAGGAAGTGTTGTTGAACAAAGAGACCTTGGAGTGCAGGTTCATAGCTCCTTGAAAGTGGAGTCGCAGGAAGATAGGATAGTGAAGAAGGCGTTTGGTATGCTTTCATTTATTGGTCAGTGTATTGAGTACAGGAGTTTACAAGGATGTTGCCAGGGTTGAAGGATTTGAGCTATAGGGAGGGGCTGAACAGACTGGGGCTGTTTTCCTTGGACTGTCAGAGGCTGAGGGGTGACCTTAGAGAGGTTTATAAAATTGTGAGGGGCATGGATAGGATAAATAGACAAAGTCTTTTTCCCGGGGTCGGGAGTTCAGAACTAGAGGGCATAGGTCTAGACTGAGAGAGGAGGAGTTCAGAACTAGAGGGCATAGGTCTAGACTGAGAGAGGAAAGATATAAAAGAGACCTACGGGGCAACCTTTTCACAGAGTGGTACATGTATGGAATGAGCTGCCAGAGGAAGTGGTGGAGACTGGTGTGATTGCAACATTTAAGAGGCATCTGGATGGGTATATGAATAGGAAGGGTTTGGAGGGATATGGGCCAGGTGCTGGCAGAGGGGACTAGATTCAGTTAGGATATCTGGTCGGCATGGACGGGTTGGACAGAAGGGTCTGCTTCCATGCTGTACATCTCTGTAACCTAAAGAGAGAACTAAGAAGAGCCAGGAGGGAACATGAGAAAACTTTGGCAGGTAGGATTAAGGAAAACCCTAAAGCTTTCTATAGATATATCAGGAATGAAAGAATGACTAGAGTAAGATTAGGGCCAGTGAAGGACAGTAGTGGGAAGTTGTTCCTGGAGACAAGGAGATAGGAGAGGCACTAAATGAATACTTTTTGTCAGTATTCACACAGAAAAAAGACAATGTTGTCAAGGAGAATACTGAGATCCGGCTATTAGACTAGACTGGATTGAGGTTCATAAGGAGGAGATGTTAGCAATTATAGAATCATAGAGATGCACAGCATGGAAACAGACCCTTCGGTCCAACTCGTCCATGCCAACCAGATATCCCAACCCAATCTAGTCCCACCTGCCAGCACCCGGCCCATATCCCTCCAAACCCTTCCTATTCATATCCAGGTGCCTTTTAAATGTTGCAATTGTACCAGCCTCCACCACTTCCTCATTCCATACATGTACCACCCTCTGCGTGGAAAAAGTTGCCCCTTGGATCTCTCTTATATCTTTCCCCTCTCACCTGAAACCTATGCCCTCTAGTTCTGGACTCCCCCACCCCAGGGAAAAGACCTTGTCTATTTATCCTATCCATGCCCCTCATGATTTTATACCCCTCTATATTCTGAAAACTGTGGAAATAGATAAATCCTGTGGGCCGGATGGAATTTATCCTAGGATTCTCTGGGAAGCGAGATTGCAGAGCCTTTGGCTTTGAATTTTATGTTGTTATTATTGACAGGAATACTGCCAGAAGACTGGAGGATAGCAAACGTTGTCCCCTTGTTCAAGAAGGGGAGTAGAGACAACCCTGGGAATTATAGACCAGTGAGCCTTACTTCAGTTGTGGGTAAAATGTTGGAAAGGATGATAAGAGAGAGGATTTATCATCATCTAGAAAGGAATAAGTTGATTAGGGGTAGTCAACTTGGTTTTGTGAAGGGTAGGTTGTACCTCACAAACCTTACTGAATTCTTTGAGAACGTGACCAAACAGGTGGATGAGGGTAAAGGGGTTGATGTGTGTATATGAATTTCAGTAAAGCGTTTGATGCGGTTTCCAACGGTAGGCTATTGCAGAAAATACTAAGGCATGGGATTGAGGGTGATTTAGTGAGTTGAATCAGAAATTGGCTAGTTGTAAAAAGACAGAGAATGGTGGTTGATGGGAAGTGTTCATCCAGGAGTTTGGTTACTAGTGGTGTACTGCAAGGATTTGTTTTGGAGCCACTGCTGTTTGCCATTTTTATAAATAACCTGGATGAGGACGTAAAAGGATGGGTTAGTACATTTGTGGTGATACTTTTGGACAGTGCAGAAGGATGTTGCAGGTTACAGAAGGACGTAGATAAGCTGCAGAGCTGGACTGAGAGGTGGCAAATTAAGTTTATTGTGGAAAGTCTGAGGTTAATCACTTTGGAAGAAATAACAGGAATAGAGAGTACTGGGCTAAAGGTAAGATTCTTGGTACCGTGGATGAGCAAAGAGGGCGGCACGGTGGCTCAGTGCTTAGCACTGCTGCCTCACAGCACCAGGGTCGCAGGTTCGATTCCAGCCTCGGGCGACTGCCTTTATGGAGTTTGCACATTCTCCCAGTGTCTGCATGGGTTTCCTCCGGGTGCTCCAGTTTCCTCCCACAGTCCAAAGATGTGCAGTTCAGGTGGATTGGCCATGCTAAATTGCCTATAGTGATTAGGTGCATTAGTCA
Source organism: Chiloscyllium plagiosum (assembly GCF_004010195.1). Classification (NCBI taxonomy): domain Eukaryota; kingdom Metazoa; phylum Chordata; class Chondrichthyes; order Orectolobiformes; family Hemiscylliidae; genus Chiloscyllium; species Chiloscyllium plagiosum. The sequence continues at coordinate 2,140,793 of NC_057749.1, forward strand.
GAGGGAAATGTGTCTGGGTGGGTTACTCTTTGGAGGGTCAGTGTGGACTGGTTGGGCTGAAGGTAGTTTCTACACTGTAGAGAATCTAATCTAATCTCTGTCAATATACATAGATCCCTGAAAGTTGCCACCCAGGTTAATAGGGTTACAGTGTGTTAGCTTTTATTGGTATAGGGATTGGGTATCGGAACCATGAGATCATATTGCAGCTATACAACACGCTGGTGCGGTCTCTCTTGAAGTATTGCCTACTGTTTTGGTTGCCGGGTTATAGGAAGGATATGGAAGAATTGGGAAGGGTTCAGAGGAGATTTACTAGGATGTTGCCTGGTATGGAGGGAAGGTCTTACGAGGAAAGGCTGAGACTTGAGGTTGTTTTTGTTAGAGCGAAGAAGGTTGAGAGGTGACTTAATTGAGACATACAAGAGGATTAGATAAGGTGGATAGTGAGAACTTTTTTCCTCAGATGGTGATGGCTGAGCACGATGGGCCATAGCTTTAAAATGAAGGGTGACAGATATAGGACAGATGTCAGAGGTAGGTTCTTTACTCAGTGTAGTAAGGGCGTCAAACGCTCTGCCTGCAAAAGTCATAGACTTGCCACCGTTAAGGGCATTTAAATGGTCATTGGATAAACATATGATGATATTGGAATAGTGTGGGTTAAATGGGCTTCAGATTGGTTTCACAGGTTGACGCAACATCAAGGGCCAAAGGGCCTGTACTGGGCTACAATGTTCTATGTTCTGTATTCTATCCCTCAGTACTGGTGAGGTGTTAGATGACTGGAGAGTGCCTAATGTGCATTTGTTTAAGAAGGGAAGTAAGGAGAAGCCTAGGATCTGTAGACCTGTGAGCCTGACTCCGGTGGTGGGTACATTGTTGGAAGTAATTCTGAAAGATTGCATTTATGTGCATTTGGAGGGACATGGACTGATTAGGGATAGTCAGTATGGTTTTGTGTGTGAGAAATGATGTCTCACAAACTCGTTTGAGTTTCTTGAGGAAGTAACCAAGAAGATTGATGAAGGCAGAGTGGTAAACATTGGTTACTTGAACTTTACTAAAGCCTTTGAAAAGGTTCCACATAGTAGACTAATCAGTAAAGTTAAGATACCATGGGATTCAGGGTGAACTTGCCAATTGGATCCAAAATTGGCTGAATGGCAGGAGACTGTAATGGTGGAGGGTTGTTTTTTGGACTGGAGGCCTGTGAGGAGTGATAGGGATAGGTGCTGGGTCCACTTTTATTTGTAATATATATATTAATGATTTAGAGGAAGGCATGTATAGTAAGTTTGCAGATGACACCAAAATTGGTGATATAGTGGACAGTGCAGAATGTTATCTAAGATTACAAAGAGTTCTTGATTAAATGGGTCAATGGGCTGAAGAGGGGCAGGAGGAGTTTAATTTGAATAAAGTGGAAAATTGTACTTTGGTGAAACAACAAGGGCAGGACTTTTACAATTAAAAGTAGGACCTTGGCTAGTGTTCTAGAATGGAGAGGCGTAGGGATTCAGGTGTATGATTCTTTGAAGTTTGCATCATGTGGAGATGGTGATTAAGAAAGCACTTTGCAGGTTTGCCTTCATTGCTCAGACTTTTGAGTATAGGTGTTGAGACGTTACATTGAGGTCGTACAAAATGTTGGTGAGGCCTATTCTGAAGCACTGTGTCCAATTCTGGTCGCCCTGTTATAGAAAGGATATTATTAAAGAGGGTTCAGAAGAAATTTACCAGGTTGTTACTGGGAATGGAAGGCTTGAGTTAGAACGAGAGACTGGATAGACTAGACGACTTTCACTGGAGCATAGGAGGTTGAGGACTGACGTTATAGAGGTTTATAAAATCATGAAGGGTATTAATAAGGTGAATGGCATGTGTCTTTTGCATAGGATAAAGAGTTTCAAGACAAGTGGGCATATTTTTAAGATGAGAAGAGAAAGATTTTAAAAAAGACATGAGGACAAATTTTACTTTACAGAGAATAGTTCATATGTGGAATGAATTTCCAGAGGAAGTGGTGGATGTGGATACAGTTACGACGTTTAAAAGGCATTTACATAAGTACATGAATAAGAAATGTTTAGAAGGATATGGGCTAAGAGCAGGCAGATGGGACTGGTTTGGTTTGGGATTATGGTCGGCATGGTCTGTTTCCAGACTATAAAACTCTTGTCTCTTGATTCTTGCATTAAAAACCATTCTCCTATTTCTGTGCTGTATGACTCTATGACCACCTCCTCTGTAATATGTACTCTTTTTCAAGACATCACTATTTACTTCGTCAAGTTCCCTAGCTTCCATGTTCTTCACCACACTAAACACTAATGCAAAATGTTCATTTAGTATCTCATCCATCTCCTGCAGTTTCACACATAGACCGCCAAATTGATCTTTAAAGGGTCCTATTTTCTCCCTAGTTACTGTTTTCCCTTTAATGTACTTATGGGATCTCTTTGCATTCTCCTTAACTCTTTTTGCTAAAGTATCTTATGTCTCCTTTTTTTCTATCCTGATTTTCCTGTTAAGTACAGAGGAACCTTGATTATCCGAACGACACTGACAGGGAGTATTTTGTTCGGATGATCGAATGCCGGATAACACAGTTTAGCCGAGCATCGATACCTTGCGATCTTGCCGGATAATCGAATGCTGGCTATTCAAGGTTCCTCTGTTACTGCCCTCACTGTCTTACACTCCCCTAAGGATTCACTCGATCCTAGTTGTCTGTACCTGATTTGTGCCGCTTCCTTTTTCTTGAACAGAGCATTGATTACTTTCATCATCCAACATTCCCTACGTCTACCAGCCTCACTCTTCACACTAACAAGAACTTCTCTGTAAATTTGAGAGATATTTTAAGCAAATATTATAAGATGCTATCATCATGAATTTTTGTGACCTTTCCTCCTCCAAAAGCCAATCTCTGTGGCAACATGAATCACGTGGGTCTTGTAACAGGTAGAAATCTGATGATTATTTTCTAAACCCCTATTCTATTCCATCCTGAAGTTAAATGGGCAATTTAAAATATGACCATTTTCAAACCTTGACATTCCTAACACTGAGTGTTGAAGACTAGCAGTCCAGCTACTCACTGCGCTGGCCAGTAAAACAATGTCGGCTCACATTTAATAACAAAGTCACCCAAGCTTGTTAGCTGACAGAATTTGAAAGTGGACCAAGGCCTTTTATGTAACCCCAAATTGAAAAGAGACTCTAAAACACAGCAGTCTTAGAAACTTCATATGCATTGATTGAGTGAAATTTAATTCTACAACCTTCCCCACTCCCAATCACCACCAAATAAAAGGTTTCAGACTGTGAGCCACAGTGGGGCTTTATAATCAGGGGATGGACAGCGTATAGACTTCTTGATTCCTTCCCCTTCCCAATTAAGTCAAATGTGAGGAGGTTTAAGTGTGTCCTCCCCACTGTGAGGCCAATGAGTTTTAATTAAGGCTCGTCCTCCACTGCGTGTTTGGGATGGGCCTTATGCCGTGTATGGAAGCTGTCAGGTAAACCCTAGGGACTACCTCTACAGTCATGGATGTGTTACCCAGTCAGGCATCCTTTGGCCTATAGAGGAATATCCTGTTGAAAGAGGCTCCTACCCCATCTCTCACTGATCACAGCCAGTCTGACCTGTTGTCCTGCTTTGAGGCAGGCCCAGAAACCCTTACAACAGACAGCAGACTTCTGCATGTCATTAAATCCGATTAGAACTCAGTATCGCTGTTTCAAAGTCTCTGGATAATGGTGCTTTGTGCAAAGTGACTGTCATATTTACCTAACTATTTGAAGAAATTCACTGTTGGTGAAATTCTTGGCAATTTGTATCTAACTGACAGGAAAGCGTCCTTTTGGTGTTTCGCTGCTGTACATGGGATGGGACAAGCACTATGGGTATCAGTTGTATCAGAGCGACCCCAGTGGAAACTATGGAGGATGGAAAGCCACATGTATCGGCAATAACAGTGCTGTAAGTACCTGAATGAAAGGGCTCAGTGACTTTGTAATAAGAGCAGTAACTGTCACGTGTTGGTTTGATTCTAATATTATTAATGCATAGCATTGAAGATTTAGCTTATACAGATTAATACAGTGAATATTTCTAAAAACATAATTATAGAATTTCTAATAGAAAAGGTTTCAGGCTGGTTCCAACACTAAATATCAATTACTAAAGAACCCTTATTTTGGTTGAGATACTCCATTTTGAGACATGTGACCAAAGGTGAAGGTGAATTAGACATACAAGCATCTTAGTGACAGCAATTGGCTTTTCCTGGACTGCAAAAGGAAAATTCTAGAGATGTTAGAAATCAGCAAAAAAAATTGTAATCTTCAAGGCAGGCAGCACCTGTGTGCAGAGAATTCACAGATCCTGCCCATGATGGCTCACCTGAACTTTAACATTTGTCACTACAGATGCTGTCAAATCTGCTGAAAGTTAACTGTGGACTAATGTCAGCAAATTTTCTAAACTGTGTAACACACTGCCATTGTTTGTTCTTGTTTTATTGGTTGGACCAATGCCACAGTAAAAAAGGGTGAGAAAAGATTCATCCCATGTATATACTGTTTCCAAAGGTGTGTCAACCTGCTAGCTACCCTCTGGTATTGCTGACTCCGTGGATGTTGTCGAATCCTAGGATGTTGCTGACTGTTGGGGTTCTGCTAAATCCTATGGTATTACTGATCTGTGGTGAATAGAAGAAACTCTGCCCAGATTCAGGAGAAACTCTGAATTGGCTCCATTGTTTCCTAAAGCAACCAAATCACTGATTTTGCTTCAGTTGACTTAAGCTAATCTAGGTTCTAACTAATATCCCTGTGTGTCTTAAAAACGCATTTACATCAGAATTAAGAGCAGAAGCAGACACTTGGCTCCTTGATTCTGGATCAGTGGTGCTGGAAGAGCACAGCAGTTCAGGCAGCATCCAAGGAGCTTTGAAATCGACGTTTCGGGCAAAACCCTTGTTTTTGTTTTTACCTAGTTGATTTTAACCCTACTGCGAATCCTCTTGCAAGGATGCTTGCCTTGGAGAAGTTTTCCTCCTCTCTCTACAAGAATCTCAGGGAGTCCCTCTCCCACTGCAACTCCCAGGCCATTTCCTCTGCCCTGAAGCTCTTCAACCATGTCGTGAAACAAACTCGCTACCACAGCCAAATTTGCTTCCTCAGTGCCTGCCTCCATAACCAACTCATCCCACACAGATTCCGGACCACCTTTAAACCAGCAGAGTTCGGACCCGAACAGGACAAACAGTACAGACTACAGATTCAAAAACACCAGCAACAGTTCTCCTGAAGGGCTTTTGCTCAAAACGTCGATTTCAAAGCTCCTTGGATGCTGCCTGAACTGCTGTGCTCTTCCAGCACCACTGATCCAGAATCTGGTTTCCAGCATCTGCAGTCATTGTGTTTACCTACTTGGCTCATTGAGACTGCTCTGCCTTTCAATGAGATCAGGTCTGATTTGATTACTCCATACTCCTGCTATCCCTGTTAACCCTTTTACACATTTATGAAACTGAATCCTGTCCCAAAATTGTGTTGTCATGTTCTGTCCCACTTGCCTATCACTCCTGTCCTTTCTGACTCACTATTAACACGCAGTTCTCCTGTACCTGCAGTTTAAAAACCTATCCTACTATTGTGGATCACTGCATGGTCCCACTGCTTTCAATATCTATTAGCACCTTCTAAACTCTTCCAGAACACAGTGATCCTTCAGCACTCCTCTCTCTGTCGCTCCTCACTGCATTATTGGTGATTGTGACTTTAGCTGTTTAGACCCTACCCTTTGACATATCTTTACTGAAAGCCTCTATCTCCTCATGTTCTCCTTATGGCCCTCCTTATGTCTTTTTGTTGCAATTTTGGGCTAGCACGTATAATGATGCCACTTGTGGGAAGGAAATACCTAGTGGTATTATCGCTAGACTATTAATACAGAGACCCAGATAATGTTCTGGGACCCGGGTTTGAATCCCACCATAGCAGATGGTGGAATTTGAATTTAGTTTTTAAAAATCTGGAATTAAGAATCTACTGATGACATGAAATCACTGTCGATCGTCGGATAAACCCATCTGGTTCACTAATGTCCTTCAAGGAAAGAAATCTGTCATCTTCACCTTGTCTAGCCTACATGTGACTCCAGACCCACAGCAATGTGGTTGACTCTCAATTGCTCTCTGAAATGGTCTAGCAAGCTATTCAGTTGTATCAATTGCTACAAAGTCTTGAAACCGGACAGTGCTATGCACCAGGCTAGACCCCTTCAAAACATTTCAAGAAGGCAGCCCAGATCCTAACGTTTCTAGTTGTTTTAAGCAGGTGTAAAGTGGATATTCCAGGAGTGGTGCAGCTGGCCCAATCACTCAAAACAAAACAGAATTTATTTACAGTCTACTGAATGAAACATGAACAAAAGAGAACCGAATATGGAATAACTTATTCTATCTGAAAACCCTATTGACTCAATCGCAACTTATGATGCTGCTACCAAATACTTGCAACATCCCCATAAACACCCATGAGCAGGAAAAGGAAAAATCAAACAACGGTTCTTACAGGAGAGATGTCAGAGAGAGAGAGAGAATAAGCATGGAGTGTTTCTTTGGGACCTGCAGTTTCTCTGGGTTCCCAGCTAAAACATGACCAGCAGCTGCAAAAAAAAACACCCAGACTGCTGAAGCCAAATCAAACCCTGAACTGGGAGAACTGGCCATTCCCCTTTCATTGTCCAAGTGTGTTTGAAAAATGCTGAAAAGCTTCTTCAAGTAGATATTTCCAAGCATATTGGAATCCCTGACTTTACAACCCCTCTAAACAAAAAAACAAAGACAACATAACCTTGTCAAAGGAGCAGCATCATCACACTAGGCACCAGAAAAGACAGTGACAGAAACAGCACTGTCGAATTAACCAAGTCCTGCTCGCTAACATCTAGGGCCTAGTGTCAAAATTAGGAGAGCTGCCTCACAAACAAGTCAAGCAACAGCCTGACAGTCATACTCATGGAATCATACCTTACAATGTCCCAGGCAGCACCGTCACCATTCCTGGATATGTCCTGTCTCACCAGTAGGACAGACCCAGCAGAGGTGGCGGCATAGCGGTATACAATCAGGACTGAGTTACCCTGGGAGTCCCCAACATTGACTGCAGATCCCATGAAGTCTCATGGCTTCAGGTTAAACACAGGCAAGGTAACCCCCTGCTGATTACCACATACCGGCCTCCTTCAGCTGAGGAATCAGCTGATTGAGCTGACTGGGTCCTAAAGGACGTAGCTGCTAGACTGGGTCTGCGGCAGGTGGTGAGGGAACCAACAAGAGGGGGGATAAGCGTACTTGACCTCATCCTTCCCGATCTTCCAGTTGCCCATCTGTCCATAACAGTATAGGTAAGAGTGGCCAACGCATAGTCCTTGTGAGGACAAAGTCCTACCTTCACGTTGAGAATAATCTCTATTGTGTTGTCTGGCATTATCACTATGCTGAATAGGACAGACTTCAAGCAAATCTAGCAACTCAAGACTGGGCATCCATGATTGTTGTGGACCATCAACAGCAGCACAATCTGCAACCTCATGACCTGGCATATCTCCCACTCAACTCCTGGAATATCCACTTTACACCTGCTTAAAACAACTACAAACGTTAGGATCTGGACTGCCTTCTTGAAATGTTTTGAAGGGGTCTGGCCTGATGCATAGCACTGTCCGGTTTCACTTCAAGACTTTGTAGCAATTGATACAACTGAATAGCTTGCTAGACCATTTCAGAGAGCAATTGAGAGTCAACCATCAAGCCAGGGGATCAACCCTGGTTCAATGGAGAGTGCAGGAGGACATACCAGGATCAGCATCAGGTGTACCTGAAGATGAGCTGTTAGCCTGGTGAAGCCACCAAATAGGACTACTTGTATGCCAAACAGCATAAGCAGCAAGTGATAGACAGAGCTAAGCAATTCCACACTAACAGATCAGGTCTAAGCTCTATAGTCCAGCCACATCGTGAATGGTGGTGGACAGTTAAACAAACACGGTGGCACAGCACTGCTGCCTCACAGCGCCAGAGACCCGGGTTCAATTCCCGCCTCAGGCGACTCTCTGTGTGGAGTTTGCACATTCTCCCTGTGTCTGCGTGTGTTTGCTCCGAGTGTTCCGGTTTCCTCCCACAATCCAAAAATGTGCAGGTCAGGTGAATTGGCCATGCTAAATTGCCCATAGTGTTAGGTGAAGGGGTGAATGTAGGGGAATGGGTTGGGTTGCGCTTCGGCAGGTCGGTGTGGACTTGTTGGGCCGAAGGGTCTGTTTCCACACTGGAAGTAATCTAATAAAAAAAAAATCTAAAAATCACTGGAGGAGGAGACTCCACAAATATCCCCAACCTCAATGATGGAAGGCCCCAGCACATCAGAGCAAAAGATGAGGTTGAAGCTTTTACAGCAGTCTTCAGCCAGCAGTGCAGAGTGGATGATCCACTGGCCCTCAGCATTGCAGATACCAGTCTTCAGCCAATTTGATTCACTCCACATGATATCAAGAAATGGTTGGAGACATTGGAAACTGCAACAGTTACGGGCCCTGACAATATTCCAGCAATCACACTGAAGACTTGTGCTTCAAAACTTGCCACTCCCCTAGCCAAGCTGTTCCAGTGCAGTTACAACACTGGCATCTACCCAACAATGTGGAAAATTGCTCGCATCTATCCTGTGCATAAAAAAGCAGCTCAAATCCAACCCTGCCAATTACTGCCTCATCAGTGTACTCTTCATCATCAGTAAAATAATGGGAAGTGTCGTTAATAGTGATAGCAAGCAGCACCTGCTCAGTAATAACCTACTCAGTGACGCTCAGTTTGGGTTCTGCCAGGACCACTCAGCTTCTGATCCCATTACAGCCTTGGTTCAAACATGGACAGAAGAGCTAAATTCCAGAGGGGAGGGGAGAGTAACAGCCCTTGACATCAAGGCTGCATTCGACTGAATGTGGCATCAAGGAGCCGTGGCAAAACTGGAATCAATGGGTATTGGGGGCAGACTCTCCGATGGTTAGAGTCATACCTGTCACATAGGAAGATGGTTGTTGGAGGTCAGTCATCTCAGCTCCGGGACATCTCTGCAGGAGTTCCTCAGGGTAGTGTCCTAGGCCCAAACATCATCAGCTGCTTCATCAATGACCTTTCCTCCATTAAAACATCTGAAGTGGGGATGTTCACTGATGATTGCACAATGTTCAGCACCATTCGCGGCGACTCAAATGCTGAAACAGTCTGTGTCCAAATGTAACAAGATCTGGGCAATATCCAGACTTGAGCTGACAAGTGGCTGATAAGTCATGCCACACAAATGCCAGGCTATGACCATCACCAATAAGAGACAGACTAACCACTGCCCCTTGACATTCAATGATGTTATCATCACTGAGTCCCACACTATCAACATCCTGGGAGTTATCAGTGATCAGAAACTTCACTGGATTCATCACATAAATGCAGTGGCTATAAGAGCAGGTGAAAGGCTAGGAGTACTGCAGCGAGTAACTCCCCTTCTGATTCTGAAAGCCTGTCAATCATCTGCAACACTTACACCAGGAGTGTGATGGAGTACTCCCCACTAGCCTAGATGAGTGCAGCTCCAGCAACAATCAAGAAACAGGGCAAAGCAGCCTGCTTGATTGACATTGTACCCACCAGCATCCATTCCCTCCACCACCAATGCTGAGTAGTAGCAGTGTGGTGTACTATCTACAAAATGCACTGCAGAAACTCACCAAAGATCCTAAGGCAGCACCTTCCAAACCAATGACAACATCCATCTAGAAGGACAAGGGCAGCAGGTATATGAGAACACCACCATTTTCAAGTTCCCCTCCAAACCACTCACCATCTTGACTTGGAAATATATTGCTGTTCCTTCACTTGCTGGGTCAAAATCCTGGAATTCCCTTCCTAATGACATTGTGGGTTAACCCACAGTGGATGAACTGCAGCAGTTTCAGAAAGCAGCTCACCACCATCACCTCAAGGGCAACTAGGGATGGGCAATGCCAGCGATGCTCACATCCCACAAAATGAATTTTTTAAAAACTTACATTTTGCCACTCATCTTGGATATCTGCAGTTTTTGCAAGTTGCTGTTATATATTAAGACCTAATGCCTGAGGCTGACAAAACTACCGCTGAAAAATCCCATCTGTGACTGACTGCGGGTTTGGTCTGTGCTGCTGCTGCACAGTTGGGAGCTGACTGACTGAGTTATATTAGCAAATAGCAATTGGTAGAAGCTTGGCCTCAGTGGTTAGCTCCTGCTGCCTTATTGTACCAGGAACCCAGGTTCGATTCCAACCTTGGAATCTGTGTGAAGTTTGTATATTTTCCCCGTCTCTGCATGGGTTTCCGCTAAGTATTCCTGTTTCCTCCCGCAGTCCAAAGATGTGCAGCTTAGGTGGCTTGACCATGCTAAATTGCCCCGTAGTATCCAGGGATGTGCAGGTTAGGTGAATTAGCCATGGGAAATGTGGATTCATGGGAGTAGGGGAAAGGTTTGGGTTGTTCGGAGAGTTGGCGTAGATTCAATGGACTGAATGGCCTTTATCTTCACTCGAGGAATTCTATGATTCGTTGCCAGAAACAGTGGAGCTGACAGTGTCAGCAACTGGAAGAGGAACCTTCAAATTTAAAGTGAAGAACTATGACAAATTGTCAGCAATAGTATTTAGTTGCATAAGTCCTATAATATACAAAGTTTAAAAATCACATAACACCAGGTTATAGTCCAACAGGCTTACTTGGAAGCACTAGCTTTCAGAACGCTGCTCCTTCATAAGGTGATTGTGAAGAATAAGATTGTAAGACACAGAGTTTATAGCAAAAGTTTACAGTGTGATATGACTGAAATTATATATTGAAAAAGACCCGGATTGTTTGTAGTCAGACATCCAGTGACAGCTTACAGGGAGCAAAACTTCCCTGTAAAGCATTCCTTTTCAGCATTGTCCCCTGATTCATATCCAAGTCCATGGTTCGCCATGTTTAGGTGTTCGCTATAGCTCATTCCTTTCTGTGTCAGAAGATTGAGAGTTCAAGTGTAAACACACAAATCTAGACTGGCACTCCAGTGCAGCAATGAGCCACATTCTCTGGCTGGGCAGAGAAGAGGGAACTCTGCACATACTGAAAGTCATGCTGCTGAATGGCCTCTTCTTCCGGAAACCGGTGCTGTGCATTGACCTGATTGATTTGGATGGGGTGAGGGGAGCAATTGAAGAGACAGTTTAGTGCTGAGGGAATGCTGCAGTCTATCGGATAGGTCCTTTCTGCTCTCAGAGGTTCTCAGGTCACTGGATTGAAGAGAAACATGGCTGTTACCCCAGTGTTTTGGCCAACGTTTATCCTTCACATCACAAAAATATTGATTATAACCTCATTTCTGCTTTGGGAAATTGTTGTGCAAAGACTGTGTTTGCTGGCTGTTGGTGTCCATACTGCCTCTAACTTTATTTCATCAAAATGTAGGAGCAATAAATGGTTTGTTTTCAGACTGATTCAGTTCAAAACCTGGGCTTGTGATTTCCACACAGCCCCACTCCTAGATTTTGGCTATCCTGCTCACTCTCACTCACTGCATTTCTGACAAGTGAGGGATTGGATAGCAAGTGGAAGGGAGTGAGTGAGTGGTCAGCAGGACACCCAGGGAAGCAGCAAATAGAGTTGGTTCACGGACACAAAAAATGTACACGGAAACTGCAAGTGTGGTGCGAGCATTCCTTTGGCGTATTGTAGCCTGTCACAAATCTACCTCTGGTTTGAGTGGGCACTACATTATTCCAGGCGCACATCAGTGATATCATCAGCACAAACACCAGCATCATCAGGTTGTGAAAGTTACTATTTCAGTGTATTTTTGTTTCTTCTGAAATCTGATCAGAAACTTTGCAACTAGCAATGACAGTGCTAGACGATTTCAGTCATTGAGTGGTGTGGTTGATGACACTTTGAAGCCAACAGTTGAATTTCTTTTTTATCTGTTTCCATTAATATTACAGGCTGCAGTTTCTATGCTGAAACAAGACTTCAAAGAAGGAGAAATGACTTTGGAATCAGCACTTGCATTAGCAATTAAAGTGTTGAATAAGACCATGGACGTTAGTAAACTATCAGCTGAAAAGGGTAAGGAGAATGTAGAGTTGTAAGCTTCTGTCCTAGTTTTCTTTTAGTATGTCAGAATTTATTAGCTGTACTTCACAAAAAACACACAGCCCTGTACTCCTGGACGTTATCATTTTCTGAAATTAATGCAATGAAGTCTCAAGATATTTTAGGCAAATTGGAAGAAAACCCTCATTCAGTGACATCTGTGCAGTTAGGAACATCTATATTAAAACAAAATAAAAACCTATGCAAGGCTAGGTTTTGTAAATATGGTATTAATTTCCCCAATTATATTGCCCTTGCCAAGATGTGGTAAGAAATCATATAAACCAGGTCAAGTTGCTGGTTCAATTTCTGCTAAGGTTTACTAGTATCTACTCCTACTTATCTGGTTAGATAATCTACACTATCTGGGGTCCATGGCGACTGGCAACTTGAGTGAGATTATCAGAGAGGTGGTCAGTGAAGATTTTGGTACAAGTCTATTTGTCTTGAAGAATGATTGGAGTACAATTTCTCCCTTACTGTAGGAATCCCAAATGATACTGGACAATTATACTAAAACCAGACCCTATTTTAATGTTACTGTTACCACTGACTATCCAAATTACCCTGGTATTGTATCTTTATAATAGTCATTCTTTCAAAGCTGCATTCCAAACTCCTTCCCGATGAAACACACACATCCACACACCCTGAGGCATGAGCACACACTTGGAACCTGTTGGATGCGTTGTTTACCTTATTCTTTTCAATGAAGTGCCTTCCAACTTGAGTGACAGTTGAAATTGAAATAACTTTTTACAAATTGAAATGTTTGCCTTTGTACCACAGTGGAAATTGCAACACTGACCCGAGAAAATGGAAAAACCCGCATCAAGGTTCTGAAGCAGAAGGAAGTGGAGGTTTTGATTAAGCAGCATGAGGAAGAAGAGGCAAAGTCTGAACGTGAGAAAAAAGAAAAGGAGCAAAAAGAGAAGGAGAAATAGAACTGCAAATTAATTGAGCTGCAGGTTCGTGTTCCAGTAAAACCAGAAGTTTGTTGGAAATTCAAACGACTGCAGCGTTTTCAGGAGAGAATTAGGCGAACCAGACACAACCAAACTACTTGTACACTTCGCACACCAATTGTATATGCACTAGGAATTACCACATGGGTTTTTAAAATAAAGAATAAAGACAAAAAAAATGTTTCTGATGCACTTATTTCACAAACTGTTAGCAAATAGAAGATGGCAATGCTCTGTTGAACCTTGTACAGCAAACACCATCTCTTAAATTGTACATGGAAGAGCTTAGTATTGGCAGTTGGATACATTGAGTTGGTGATGGTTCTGGAGGGTCTAAATTATTGAGAATTTGAGAGTGAAGCAGTGCCACCACCCAAAATGGGGGAACACACAGATGAGAATTTATGATCCAGCAAAAAAGAACTGAGTTTTGCAATTTAGTCTGACCATTCTTAATGCTGTACTTTGTCAGAGTAACTGTTTGCTTTATAATAAGAGTCAAGTCCCTGAATAGCATAAGATTCAGTAGGTTTACCAATTGCATTGAATGGTATCTCACCCAGGGTTGTGCTGTTGTTGGTTATTTGCTTACCGTTCGGCTCACTAGGTCCAGGTGACTCACTGCATTGTTGTATGGTCTCTTTTCTCTCCTGTTGTCCTTGCCTGTTCCTTTCAGAAGGAAATTATGATCCCAGTTTATAGTAGTACTGGACAAGTCAGATACTAGGCCAATGGGCTGAGGAGTGGCAGATATAGTTTAATTTGGATAAATGTGAGGTGCTATATTTTGGTAAGTCAAACCTGGGCAGAACATACACAGTTAATGGTAGGGCCCAGGGGAGTGGTGAGCAGAGAGACCTAGGGATTCAGGAACATAGTTCCGAAAGTGGTATCACAGGTAGAATGGTAAAGACAACGTTTGACATGTTTGCCTTCATTGGTCTTAGCATTGCGTATAGGAGTTGGAATATCATGTGGCATTGCTGAGGTCACTTTGGAGTACAGTGTACAGTTCTAGTTATCCTACTGTAGGAAGGATATTATTAAATGGCAGAAAAGAAGTATAAGAATCTTATTGGGACTGGAGAGTTTGAGTTATAAGGAGAGACTGGATAGGATGGGATGATATTCCCTGGAGCTTAGAAAGTTGAGGGATGACCTTATAGAATTTTATAAATTTGTGAGGGCATTGTAAAGATGGATAGCCAAGGTCTCCCTGGGGTAGGGGAGTTCAAAGGTAAAGGCATAATTTTGAGGCAAGATTAGTAAGGTTTAAAAGGGACTTTTAAACTTGAACACGGTGGTTTGTGAAATGAAGTGGCATATGCAGTTACATTTTAAAGGCATTTGGACACGTACATGAATAGGAAAAGTTTAGAGGGATATGGATCAAACACAGGCAAGCAAAACAGTTGAATTTGGGAAATATGGTTGTCATGGATGAGTTGGACTGAAGGTTCTGTTTGTGTATAACTCTGACTCTAACCAACTGTAAATGTTATTTTTGTAATTCACCTTCCAAATTGTGATAGTAACAGTACATTGTACATTTCACTGGCACGCAAAGGGTTGCTAAAAGACTGCTATGAAGGCTCGTTATATTATTTAGAAACCTAGGTTTTAACGTGAATAGAATAACAATTGATTTATTTTGTAATTTGATTGCTGTGGTTTTCAGTCTCTCTTCACAGGGGCAGCAGATATGTGGCAGTGCTGCCACCTGAAAGTTCTCCTCCAGGTCACACACCATTCTGATTTGGAAATGTGTCACCATTCCTTCAGTGTCACTGGGTCAAAATCCTGGAACTGCCTCCCTAAAGTCATTGTGGGTCTAACTGCAGCACATTTACTGGAGCAGTTCAAGAAGGCAGGTCACCACCACCTTCTCTATGGGAACTATGGACAGAATAATTGCTGATCCAACCAGTGACGCCACATCCTGTAAATTAATAAACTAAGCTGGCAATCCACATGTAACATTAAGATTTCAAAGTCTATAACAAAGTGAAAGTACAAACTATACTACATAAGTAATTAGTAAACTTATTACAGCTACTAGAGTGAATAATTTATCCTTTTGTCCTCACCAACCATCTTATGGATAATCAAACCTCAGGGAAGGTCATCCTGTTCCACTTTTAAGTTACTTGTTAAGGTGGCTGCTGAATTTTATTTCTTTCTAGCAAGAATCCGTATTCACTTGATCCCAACTTAAGTTAATGGCTTTCCATGAGACCCTTGAATTGTCAACACAGCTCACTTATTTCTGGACCAAAGTTATTTAAACTCCTCTTCCGCAGCCTTTAGCTTTTGGTGCTTGCTGTTTTCTCCTGCCCTGTCTTGTGCACACTGCTAAACTGCACTTTTTGCTAAACTACTACACTATTGCTGTTATAGGCGTTTCTCTTTGAATAGACTGCCACCAGACAAAAAAACCCTGCATACTAACAGATCTTCCAAATGGTTCTCTTCCTAAAGAGATACTTGCTTTCTCTTTGTCTCTGTTTTAGTGAATTCACTGCTGTATGTTTAGATTGACCAGGCTCCAGGCAATGGCAGGGGACTCGTGTCTGCCCATGACCTGCACCAAACAACATCTACCACAAGATGGTGTCCTTGATGTGTTTTCAAAACAGACTTGAACAGGAGGGAACGGCTAAAATCAGATTTCAGGGCTTAAGGCAGGAAAGGACGATGAGAGGGAAGGCCATGGCAGGGACAGTAATGGTGGGGATTAGGAAGGGGCAATACCTGGAGTCAAATGGGGTTGGTCAGGGGGAAGGCACTGTTGTCAGTCAGGGCCAGGAGACGTTGCTGGGGTGGGGGGGGGGGGGGTGAGGAAGGTCATTGCTATGTGCAGGAATAAAGGTTCTGACCTCCAGCTCACTTGAGGTCAGTCAGCGCTCCAAGCAGGAGAGGATACAACAAAATGAAACCGAAAATGATGTGGTTCGAAAAAATAGGAAAACGATTTCTGTTTCTTCGAATCACCTCATTTATCCACAAACTTTTATCATTTGGAAACTTGGGTTCAAAGTGGACAAGACCATATCTCACCTGAAGTTTGGTTTGTATTTCTACATCATGTGTTAAAGGAGAGGCTTAGCTTTAGTTTCACATTAGATTGGTCCTGAGAGTTTTGCCAGCCTGTCTGAAGTCTGTTGATATGTATTTTGGGTCAGAATTTACAGCCTTGGAAAAGAGCTTGAGGTGAACAGTGAGGAAACATTGAGCATTTGGAAACTTGGGGAGAAGAGAGTGATAATTTACCTTACCTAGTGATAGGTGTCCAGTGAGCAAAGTTCAATCATCTGAATTATAGAGTGATGGAAGGTGGCAGCGTAATAATCCAGGTTAGTCTAATGTTCTGAGAGCATGGGTTGAAATCCTATCTTGGCAAATGGTGAAATTCCAATTCAATAAAATCTGGAATTTAAAATGGCTGGGTCTAATTGTGACTGTAATCACCATTAATTGTTGTAAAAACCCATCTGATTTGCTTATGTGCTTTAGTGAACTTAGCTGGTCTGGCCTACATGTGCCTCCAGACCCAGAACAATATGGTTAACTCTTAACATCTTCCTTCCTGATATCCCACAGCAATCTCCTAGACATCCAGACCTAGGGATCTGTCTACTTTTAATACCCTGCTTCTTAAATCAACCTGCTCAAAAACATTGTAGCCCATGTTCTCTAACTTTGTTCTTGCAACGTCCTCTTTCTGTGTAAAGATAGATAACACTTTACCAAGTGTCATCTAATTTCATGCATAGTGTCCCCCTTGGTCCCTAATGGGTCCTATTCTTTCCCTGGTTATTCTCTTCTCCTTGATGAACATGTAGAATATCTTGGGATTTTCCATAATCTTGTCTGCCAGTGTTTCTCATGGCCTCTCTTTGCTCTCCTAATTGCTTTCTTGAGTTCCTCTTCACTTTCCTTTACTCTTCTAGGGTCTCTGTTTAGATTAGATTTTAGATGAGATTCCCTACAGTGTGGAAACAGGCCCTTCATTCCAACAAGTCCACACCGATCCTCCGAAGAGCAACCTACCCAGACCCATTCGCCTACATTCACCCCTAACTAATGCACCTAATACTATAGGCAATTTAGCTTAGCCAATTCACCTGACCTGCACATCTTTGGACTGCGGGAGGAAACCAGAGCACTCGGAGGAAACCCACGCAGACACTGGGAGAATGTGCAAACTCCACACAGTCAGTTGCCAGAAATGGGAATTGAACCTGGATCTCTGGTGCTGTGAGGCAGCAGCGCTAACCACCGTGCCACCCACCGTGTTTTGCTCACTTTTGTACCCAAGATCAGAAGATATATGAGCAGAATTAGATCAATTGGCCCATTGAATCTGCTCTGCCAATCAATTATGGCTGATATGTTTCTTAACCTCATTCTTCTCCCCTCTTCCCCGAGCCCTTGATCTCCTTACCAATCAAAAAGCTACCTATCTTTATCTTCAATACACTCAATGACATGACCTCCCAGCCCTCTGTTGCAATGAGTTCCACAGATTCATCACCTTCTGGCTGAGGAAATTCTTCCTCATCTCAGTTGTACAAGTTCTGCTCCTTCACTCTGAGGCTGTGCCGTTTAACCTACTGGTGGAAACATCTTCTCACCATCTACTCTATCCAGGTCCCTCGGTTTCAATCAGATTCTCCACATGTTAATCACTTCCAGTTGGCTTACTTTACAATGATAATTTCATGGTCACCATTAATGCAGCCTCAGTCGGTTTGTGAGGTTTTCAAGAGAGAATGGGGAGAAAATATCTTAGAAAACAGGAACCACTTTTAATCTTTACAAGACTCAATGGGATTTGTGGTTTTGAAAGAAAGCTCTGAGGGAGACTTTCATACAGTGTCAACATCATCATCTCTTTTCTGTCTCTGTTTGGTGATGAGGTTTTCCTGTGGATGTAGCTACTTCATGCATTTTGTTTGTAGTTCTTTCAAGATCTTCTGAAGCAGCATTGCACAGTTTATTTATTCCGGAACAAAAGCTATGGTTTGGCCTGTGAAACATTGATCACAATCTCTTTGATCTAAAATTTAAAACTTGCTAAACATTTTCTGCTTCTGATGAAAAGGTCATGAGACTGAAACATTAACCCTTTTTCTACAGTTTCTGTGGGATCTGCTACATGCTTCCTAATAGGGTCATTAGCAAACATAAATACAGAATTCTGTATCCCTTCATTCAATGATGAACAACTGAGACCCTGAGCTGGGGTCCGTACAGGAGATGGTGATACAGAGGTAAAGCCATTTGGCCTAGTAATACAAAGAATCCAATTGATGCTTTGAAAACATGGGTGTAAGATGCACCTCATCTCCATTTTAAATGGAAGAGATTTCATTCCAAAACATGAATCACATGTTACTATGCAAAGCCAGGTTTTATTCCAAAACAAAATTACTTGCAGAATGGTAAGCTTCATCCAGAGCTCTTAAACTGAGATTAAGCAGCAAAAGCCAATTACAGGGATGGGGGTAACGAGGCAGGAGAGTCACATGACCTGCACACTAGTTGTATCATCTGATGTAGGCAGTGGTCAAAACAAGGTCACGGGAAATTCAGGAGCCCAGGATTATTCTTTTGGGACACAGTTTAAAATGTCACACTGGCAGCCAATGGAATAAACCTGGAATGTAAAGTTAGCTGCATTAATGGTGACCATGAAATTATCATCGTTATAAATACCAATCTGGTTCACTAATGTCTTTGAGGGAAGGAAATCTGCCATCATTATTGGGTTTGACCACAGCAATATAGTTCACACTTAATACCCTCTGATATAGCTTCGTAAAGCACTCAGGTCAAGGGGAGTTAGGAGTGAGCCACAAATGCTGGCCTTGCCAGTGACACCCCAATCCCACCAAACAATTTTTAAGAATCTCTGGGAAAATGCCACAATACCTTCTGCTGTGATGGAGTGTTCCTCCAACCCCACTTTGTATTTCCTACCTCTCAACATGTCACCACATTCCCAGTAATTCGCTGTATTTTAACTAAACGCAGGTATTTTACAGATTACATTACAGTGTGGAAACAGGCCCTTCGGCCCAACAAGTCCACACCGACCCGCCGAAGCGCAACCCACGCATACCCCTACATTTACCCTTTACCTAACACTACGGGCAATTTAGCATGGCCAATTCACCTGACCTGCACATCTTTGGACTGTGGGAGGAAACCGGAGCACCCGGAGGAAACCCACGCAGACACGGGGAGAACGTGCAAACTCCACACAGTCAGTCGCCTGAGGCGGGAATTGAATCCTGGTCTCTGGCGCTGTGAGGCAGCAGTGCTAACCACTGTGCCACCGTGCCGCCCACCATTTTGCTCCCATGAGGAGATTGAATGGTTCATCAACTTCACTAACACCTTCCATCCTGACCTCACGTTCATCTGGACCATGTTGGACACCTCCCTCCCCTTCCTGGACTTCTCCATCTCCATCTCCAGTGACTGACTCAACCAACCCCCAAAGCTCTTCCCACCCTCTTTCCGTAAAAGCAATGTCCCTTACTCCCAATTCATCCACCTCCACCATATTTGCTCCCAGGAGGAGTATTCCACTCCAGGACATCCCAAAAGGCCTCCTGTTTCAGGAACTGCAATTTCCTCTCACAGGTGATCAACAATACCCTTCAGCACATCTCCTCCACTTGCCCCCGCACCTCTGCCCTTGAACCCCACACCCCCCCAAACATAACAAGGATAGAAGCCACCTGCTCCTCACTTTCCACCCCACCAATCTATGAATATAATGTATCACCCTCCGCTATTTCCACCACCTACAGTCAGACCCCACCACCAGAGATATATTTCCCTCCCCAACCCTATCTGCGTTCTACAGAGAGCAGTCTCTCCTCAACTCCCATCCACAACACACCCTCTACAGTAGTGTGGTGGACACTTAATTGCCCTCTGAAATAGCTTCACAAAGCACACAAGTCATGGGGAGTTAGGAGTCAGTCACAAATGCCGACTTTGCTGATGACACCCCAATGCCATCAAACAATTTTTTTTAAGAATCTCTAGGAAAAGGTAATAACATGTTCTGCTGTGATGGTATGTTCCTCCATCCCCACATTCTATTTCCTACCTCTCAGCGAATTACTGCCATGTCATCACATTCCCATGAACTCAGCACCTTCCCCTCACCTCCATCCAAGGCCCCAAAGGATCTTTTCACATTTGGCAGAGATTTTCCTGCACATCCATCCATCTCATCTGCTACATCTGTAGCTCTTAATATGGCCTCCTGTACATCGGGGAGACAGAACACCAACTCATGGAGCATTTCAGGGAACATCACTGGAACACACGCACCGCACAATCCCACCGCCCTCTGGCCGACCACTTCAACTCTACCTCCAACTTCCCCAAGGACATGTAAGTCCTGGGCCTCCTCCACTGCCAAATCAAAGCCACATGATGCCTGGAGGAAGAGCACCGCATCTTCCACCTTTCGACCCTCCAAACACACAGCATCAACATCAACGTTCTTAGTTTCCAAATCTCCCTAACCCCTACCTCATTCCAGATCCAACCCTCCGATTGGGCACCTATCTCTTGACCAGTCCTACCTGTCCATCTTCTCTCCCGCCTATCCACGCTACCCTCCCCACTGACCTATCACTATTACCCCCTCACCGGCCTCTACCTATTGTCTTCCCAGCTACCTTACCCCCAGCCGCACCCCCATCTTCCTATTTATCTCTCATCCCCTGTCCCATTCCACATTCCTGATGAAGGGCTTATGCCTGAAATGTTGACTCTCCTGCTGTGCTTTTCCAGTGCCACACTTCTTGACTCAAAACTCACCAGGTGTCTTCTTAAAATTCATGTAGACACAAACCCAGAAAGGAGTTGAGCCCATCAAGCCTGTTCCTCCATTCAACATGGCCGTGGCTGATTCTCTCACCATCATACTTCCACGATCTCCCTCATCCCTTGACAACTTTGGCCTTGAGAAATCTATGACTTTCTTATACGTTCAGTGACCCAGCCTCCAGCACCTTATATGTTAGAAAATTCTGAAGGGTCACCAACCTCCAAATGAAGACATTTATCCTCAATTCTGTTCAAAATGGCCCATGACATATCCTGAAATCCATGATTTATTGTTCTGGATGCCCCACTCTCACTTCTAGACAGAGAAAATATCTTCCCTGCATTCAGTTGGAATTATATACATTTCAAGGACACCCTCTCTGATTCTTCTCAACAGTAATGGATACAGGCCTAGTCAATATAATCTCTCTTCATATCACAGTCCTGCCATCCCAAGACTCAGGAGCAAGTGAGGACCGCAGATGCTGGAGATCAGAGTTGAGAGTGTGGTGCTGGAAAAGCACAGCAGGTCAGGCAGCATCCGAGGAGCAGGAGAATCAACGTTTCAAAATAAGCCCTTCATCAGGAATGTGATCAAGGGCTTAGGTCCGAAATGTTGACTCTATGGGTCAGGTAGTGGAGAATCTAGTTTCAGAGGGCAGCGCAAAGACCCCCGACAACTCCAAGTCACCAAACCTTTGTTTGTGGAAGCTGCTCCAGATTTCTACTAAACTTTGTGGTTAAAAAGTGCTTCTTGATTTTACTCTGAAGAGGTCTAACTCTAATGTTGTACTAATGTTCCCCCTTCTTCACAGTTGGCTTGTACCTACTCTGTCAAACAACTTTAACATTAGAATGAATCAAGCATTGGCAACATTGGGATAAAATGGTCTCATTGACAACCGAGAGGCTGTGACCCTGAGCCTTATTGCTGTGTCCTCACTGGGGTCAGATCATCTGTTCTATTAATTTAGAACATACAACATAGAACATAGAACAGTACAGCACACGATGTTGTGCCAACCATTGATCCTCATGTGAAGTAAACCTAATGTACAAACTCTCAAATTTCTGTGACCATATGCATGTCCTGCTGTCTCTTAAATATCCCCAATTATCTCGCTTCCACAGCTGCTGCTGGGAACGCATTCTATGCTCTCACAACTCTCCGCGTAAAGAACTCGCCTCTGACATCTCCTCTATACTTTCCTCCAACCAGCTTAAAACTATGACCTCTCGTGTTAACAATTTCTGCCCTGGGAAGAAGTCTCTGGCTATCAACTCTATCTATGCCTCTCATTATCTTGTACACCTCAATTAGGTCCCCTCTCTTCCTTCTTTTTTCCAATGAAAAAAGTCCGAGCTCAGTCAACCTCTCTTAATAAAGCCAGGTTATAGTCCAACAGGTTTATTTGGAAGCACTAGCTTTTGGTGCACTGCTCCTTCATCAGGTAGCTGTGAAAGCCAGTGCTTCCAAATAAACCTGTTGGACTATAATCTGGCGTTGTGTGATTTTTAACTTTGGATAGTAAGAGAGAGAAACACCTTTAATGTGCTCCACTTCATGCGGATACAGTAACAAATTGGGACTTTCTCATTACGTGATACAAAGATCAAAAGAGTCTTGGTGTTGGCTGAGGTGATTAAACTGAAAGACTGAATCTACTCACATCTCACTTCATGAATATCATGGTTGTCTCCATCTCTAACAATAAGGAACATTTGATAACGTAAGGTTTGAACAATGTAAAATTATTGTAAGTAGGATACTGCACAAGATTTTCCAAAACTCTCCAGATTCAGGAAATGTCAAAGTCAGGAAGTGATTTCAAATGGGCTTCCGAACAGATCAAATGGGTGAATTCGAAAAGTATATCTTCTCAAATATTCCAAGATAACTCAAAGCGAGCTATTTAATAGTTACATTAGACCCCTTGTTGTATTTATATAATGGAAGCACTGAAACTGATCCTAGCCAATCTGTACAATTACCCTGAATCTGTGCTCCTTTGGTTTTCCTGGAAAAAGAAACTCTGCCTGGACCTCACTGGAAAACTCTTCAATCCCATCTCCAACTGTCACTGACTTCAACCACAGCTGCACAACTATAAATGCAGAATGAAATTAAGGAGAACAAGACACTAGTTCACAGATAAGATATGAAACAAATAGAATATTTCAAGAAGCCATTAATTTGACTAAATCTATTGTTAGGAGAAAGTGAGGACTGAAGATGCTGGAGATCAGAGCTGAAAATGTGTTGCTGGAAAAGCGCAGCAGGTCAGGCAGCATCCAAGGAACAATAAATCTATTGTTAGCTTGGACTGGAACATTATTTGAGGAGGGTTAGAGAAGCCAAAACATTATACACCTGTTTGTGTGGAAGTGTAAAGATATCCAGTTTGCTCCTATGGTGGAGAATTTGAAAATGTGAATCTAAGTATTCTGTATGAGCAGAGAACTTTAGGGATTCATGTACAGAATCACTAAAGGATAGTGGACAGTTACATAACGCAGTTAAAAAGGCGAATAGAATTTTAAACTTGTCATGGTAATGATTAAATATAAACAATGGATTTTTCAGCTTTCACATTTTGTGATTTCATATTTGGCATCGTCATGCACTAAAATATTCTTTTTAAAAGGAAGACAAAATGATGAAAATGGCTTCTGTGATCAACTGATCATGAGAACAATCAATAAACAAGGTCCAGTCTGAGCTGAAAGTTACCTAATTGTCATAAGGCATTGAAACTTAAATCTGTACCTCTTGTTTAACTTACAGCTTTGTGGACAGGTTTCGCATGTTGTATGAAAGACCTAAGTTCTAATTATCCAGTTTGGAAAACAATGAAGCCAGCTTGGCAATATATAAATGAACCATATTTCAGCAGCTGTTTTGGTAGTGCATTAGAGAGAGGAAAAGATTGATATGTAACTGAAACTGGAGGGCATTTGCTCTCTCACTTTCTCTCCCCACTCCCTGTTTTCTTTCAGTATTTCTCAAAGAACACAATCCAGTGATAATGTAAACTAAAGAACCACCTGTTCACCAAAAATTCAAAGGTATCTCCAATATTTACCACTGCTGAGCATACAAGGTATCAATTCAACAGCTATTGTCTCAGGTTATAACCTAACATCTGAAGAACACTTTAAGAACATTTAAACTGCATATTCTTTTATTTTCTGTTTTGGGACTTGACACTTTCCCTTTTACACATATTTGACCTGTGTTTGTGTATTTGTTATAAATTTGCTTTAAATTTTCTGGGGTTTAGAAAACAATAAAACTGCTTCACCTTTCAAACAAAAAAAGCCTTTTAATTGGCCCCTTGTTCACTTCAGGTAAACTAGCAAACAACATTTTGATTGGTCTGAGGTACAGTTGCACAGTAAAATGAATTAAAACTGTTGTTTTTACCAACTGAGGAGCTTAAAAAGAGGGGATCCAATTGACCCTCCTCAATTGCTCCTTACAAATTTTATATGATGCATGTTGTAATACAAAGGGGTAGGAAGGTAGAAATTATGATTGTGTTCTGTCTACTGCACCTCAGAAGGACAACATGAGCCTTTGATGGGAGGTAATGGAGATTTCCCATGATGCTAAGAGAATTTGGTAACGAGGACAGCTTGTATGGACTAGGCTTGATGCAGAAAACTGTGGGATGATCTAACAGAGTAACATATAACCGAGATGTTAGAAGGATTGACTTAGGCAAGGAGAAGGAAAGAAAATGTTTCTCTAGTGTGAGGCTGGAAAACAAAGTGTTGAAGTTACAGGGCTGATATCAGGAAGTGTTTCTTCAGAGAAGCAGCGGTGGAAATGGGACTGTCTCTCCTAACATGCTGCTGTGTTGGAGTTCATTGAAAATATAAAAACTGAGAATGAGAGATTTTTCTGTTAGGTAAGAATGTTAATGGGATATGGAACCAAAGTGATAAATGGATTTAAGAGAGAAGGAAGGCATGATCAAATTGAGTAGCATAACACTTTGGAGGGTCTCCATTAGTATAATATATATTATTTAGTGTAATTTCCCCTTGGATAAATTAATATGTAAGATGTGTTAGAATTATGATTTTATAAATCATCCTGAGTAGTTTTTCTAAAACTCTATTTTCCAGATTGAGATCAAACATTTTACATTTTCTCACATACCTTCATTGGAGCTTCTTACCCTCCTGATTCTGTAAGTCATTCCGTGAATGCAAATTAGTGCGACCATGTATAAAACCAGGATAGAAATCCGCATTTTACTGCAAATGGCACAAGGAGCTAGAGGGAGAAAGCAGTAACGAATGGACGCTGTGCTGCTGTGTCTTATACGTACGGTTGGTTACACTGGTTACCTGACATGCCGGTTAGAAACCGGAATTGTTCATGATGAAGGAAGGAAATAGAACAGCTACAAACTCTACAAATCCAGAATTTATCAGCTGGAATTTCTGATATGAAATAATTCATAATCCAGATTGTTGTACTTAATTTTCCTGTATGTGTGAGCTATTCTGCTGATCATGGAGTATATTCCAGATATTGAACGACAGATGTCTCAGTGTGAATTATATTGTCAGACTCACGTTTCATGTTTGCTACAGTGAGGGAGATATTTGCTGCAATCTTCCAGATAGGTTTCCCTTTCGTCACACCGTGTATAACACAGAGATACCTGCCCGTGTCCATCACCTCCACTGACTGAATAGTAAGGTTGAGGAACTGTATTTTATCAGTAGGATTAGGTGAGCTGTGGTTAAAGATTCTTTGTGCTGACTTGCCTTTCACACAGCAGCGGGTGTTAGAATATAGTTTATATCCCTCAGTGTGAACAGAGGACAGGCACTTGTTAATATTTCCAGATGTGATCCAAAGCACAGTGAAGGGCAAAGGGTGGTTACGTTCAAATTGGCAGGGTAAAGTCACGTTGTCTCCCTCTGGCGCTGTCAATGATGAGGGGCTTTCATCAGTAGAAAATATTTCATCAGATTCTAGAAACAGCATTGAATAGAACAGTAATCATTTTATTAATATCTGAAGTAGAACTTTGTGAAATGATCATGTTAACCCTATCTACACGTTTGTCCATATACCTGGGCTGTTACCTCCTCAACAGAATATCCAGCAAAACTAGCTCCTCAGAAATCTGTGTCAGCTGTCTGTCATGGCTCTACTTGTTTATACATGCAGTAATTTCAACTTAATAAAGACTCCATAATTGTCCAATGTCAGCTCTCTGTCCTAAAACATTACCAAATCTCATTTTGTATTTCTCAAATATTCCCCCCGTAATCACCCCCCAATACCTCCTCTTACCCAGTTCACATACCACTCAGCTTTACCACCAAGTCCAGGTGGTAGTCTTCACATCCAGGTCCTGTGAGTGTGATCCAGGATGGACACATCGATGAGGCTCCTCCTGTGGAATTCGGAACGGTGCAGGTAAATACTGCTGAGCTATCTGGCTTCACATTGAATGTCAGTGAATTAGATTCCATTTCATCTTTGGTCATTGTGCATTGTCTGCATTTACTTTTCTTAGGTCTGTTTTTTTCACAATCACCATTGTTATTCATTGTTTTGCTACACATCATTTTCTGAAATTCCCAACTGAGGTCACTGATCCTGCACAAGGCTCCAGTGTCTTCATCATCAGAGGATGAGTTACAGTGCAGAGTGGGGACATTCTCTGATTGTAGGATATGGAGATCTATGGAGCCTGCAGGAAAATGCCAGAATCAGAGGGAAATGAAATGTATTCAATTAAAAAACAATTAAATCTGCAATGAAAATCACACTGTGAATGAAGGAAGTGAGAATGTTTTTACATCACACAATGAGTTGTCAGTTATTTATTGTCATTTCTTCCACAAATTTTTGGAATGTAAGATATTTGCTTGGGATCCAATGACTGAGAGCAATATAGAAAACAACATTTTATTCACAATGTCCAATTGTAATGCAGACTCAATAATCGCAAAATGTTTGAGACAATTGGTGGAAATGTTTAGTTGTTCCTAATCCATACATTCACAGAGTCATAGAGTCATACAGCACAGAAACAGAAACCCTTTGGTCCAACCAGTCCATGCTGAACATAATCTCAAACTAAACTAGTCCCACTTACTTACTCTTTGCCCATATCCCTCCAAACCTTTCCTATTCATGTACTTATCGAAACGTCTTTTAAACATTGTAACTGTGCCCACACTCGCCACTTCCTCAGGAAGTTCACTCCACGCTTGAACCACCCTCTGTGTAAAAACTTTGCCCCTCATGGCTCTTTTAAATTATTCTCCTCTCACTTTAGGAACATGCCCGTTAGTCTTGAAATCCCCTTTCCTAGGGAAAAGACACCTTCCATTAACCCTATCTACACCACTCATGATTTTATAAACTTCTATAAGGTCACCTCTCAACTTCATATGCTCTTGTGAAAGTCCCTATGCTCCAGTGAAAAATGTCCCGGCTGATCCATCCTTTCTTTATAACATAAACTTTCCACACCTAGCAACATCTTCTTCTGAACTCTCTCCAGCTTATTAATATCTTTCCTAAAACTAGCTGACCAGAACTGGATACAATATTCCGGAAGAGGCCTTACTCGTGTCCTGTACAACCTCAACACGGTGTCCCAACTCATACTCAAGTGACTGAGCAATAAAGGCAAGCACGTGCCTATATGTGATGTAAACTTCAAAGCATTATGTACCTGAACCCCTACATTCCTCTGCTCCAACGCACCACCCAAGGCCCTACCATTAATTGTATAAATCTGACCCCTGTTTGTTTTACCAAAATGCAATGTCTGGCATTTATCCAAATTGAAATTTAGATAATTTGAAGCCCCTTGAAAACTGAGTTAGGGAACTGGAGCTGGAGCTGGATGAACTGCAGATCACTCGGTAGGCCGAGGGAGAAATTGAGAGGATGTACAGGGGAGGTAGTCACTCCTCGGATACAGGGTAAGGACAGCTGGGTTACAGTCAGGGGGAGGAAAGGGAACTGACAAACACAGCAGGGATCCCCTGTGGCCATTCCTCTCAGCAATAAGCATACCGTTTCCGATACTGCTGATGGGGATGGCCTACCAGGGGAAAGCCATAGTTGTCAGGTCTCTGGCACTGAGGCTAGCACTGTGGCTCAGAAGGGAATGGGGGGAATAGAAAAGCGCTAGTGGTAGGGGACTCACTAGTTTGACGAATTGGCAGGAGACTTTGTGGTCAGGAACGGGACTCCCGGAAGGTATGTGGCCTCCCCGGTGCAAGGGTGTGGGATGTTACAAATCGGGTTTACAAGGTTCTGAAGGGGGAGGGTGAGCAGCCAGAAATCGTGGTACATATTGGCACCAATGACATAGCCAGGAAAGGGATTGAGGATCTGAAAAATGACTACAGAGAGTTAGGTTGGAAGCTGAAGAGCAGGACGAGAAGTGTTCTCAGGTTTGCTACCGGTGCCATGAGATAGTGAGGTGAGGAGTAGTCAGCAAGTGCAGCTTAACACATGGTTGCGAGGCTAGTGCAGGAGGGAGGGCTTCAGATATTTAGAACATTAAGATGCCTTCTGCGGAAGGTGAGACCTGTACATGAAGGATGAGTTGCACTTAAACTGGAGGGACACAAATGTCCTGGGTGGGAGCTTTGCTCGTGTGGGTCGGGAGGGCTTAAACTAGTTTGGCAAGGGGTTGGGAATCAGAGCTACACATCTGAGAGGGGGTTAGTTGTAGAGGGGGCAGTGACAGGATGTAGTAAATCTATCGGGAAGGTTTTTCATGTGATGAAACAAAGGGATAGGTTAAACTGTGTCTGTTTTAATGCTAAAAGTGTCAGAAGTAAGAATGAAGAACTTAGAGCATGGATCAATACTTGGGACTATGATGTTGTGGCCATAATGGAGACATGGGTTTTACAGGGGCAGGAATGGTTGCTAGATGTTCCAGGGTTTAGAATGTTTAAAAAGAACAGGGAGGGTGGAAAAGGGAGGGTGGAAAAGAGAAAGGGGTGTAGTATTGTTAATCAGAGAGTGCATCACAGCTACAGAAACAAAGGTTGTTGAGGAAGGTTTGCCTACTGAGTCAGTATGGGGGGAAGTTAGGAATAGCAAAGGAGCAGCTACCTCACTTGGAGTTTTCTACAGACCCTGTAATAGCAGTAAAGAGATCAAAGAACTCACAGATTTTGGAAAAATGCAGAAGTAGCAGGGTTGTTGTTGTGGGTGACTTCAACTTTCCCAATGTCGACTGGAATCTCCTTAGTGCAGATGGTTTGGATGGAGCCATTTTTGTCAGGTGTGTTCAGGAGGGTTTCCTTACTCAGTACGTAGACAGGCCAATGAGGGGAGAGGCCATTTTGGATTTGGTGCTCGGCAATGAGCCAGGAACGTTGTCAGATCTCGCAGTGGGAGAACACTTTGGTGACAATGATCATAACTGCCTCACATTTTCCATAACCACAGAGAGAGAAAGGAGCAGATACCATGGGAAGATATTTAATTGGGGAAAAGAAAATTATGACGCTATCAGACAGGAGTTGGGAAGTACAGATTGGGAGCAATTGTTCCACAGAAAGGGCGCAGCAGACGTGTGGAGGCAGTTTAAGGAGCAGTTGTCGTGAGTGATGCTTAAATTTGTTCCTCTGAGACAGGTAAGAAGGGGTAAGATTAAGGACCCTTGGATGACAAGAACAGAGGAACTTCTCGTCAAAAGGAAGAAGGCAGCTTATGTAAGGTGGAGGAAGCAAGGATCTAGCATAGCTTTAGAGGATTACAGGCTTGCTAGAAAGGAGCTCAGAAATGGACTGAGGAGAGACAGGAAGGGGCATGAAAAATGCTTGGCAGGAAGGATTACGGAGATGCCAAAGGCATTTTACTCATACGTGAGGAATAAAAGAATGATCAGGGAGAAGGTAGGGCCGGTCAGGGATACTGTAAGGAACTTGTGCGTGGTGGTTTGAGCAAATAGGGGCAGCTCTAAACGAATTTTTTGCTTCGGTTTTCACTAAGGAAAGGGACCTTGTTGTGAATGAGAACTTTGAGGAGCTAGAAAATAAGCTTGAATAGATCAAGATCGATGAAGTTGATGTGCTGGAAATTTTGGTAAACATTAAGCTTGATAAATCCCCAGGGCCAGACCAGATTTATCCCAGGTTGCTCCGGGAAATGAGAAAGGAGGTTGCTAAGCCATTGGCGAAGATCTTTGCCTCCTCACTCTCCACGGGAGTCGTACCAGAGGATTGGAAGGAGGCGAATGTTGTTCCTCTTTTCAAGAAGGGGAATAGGGAAATCCCTGGCAATTATAGACCAGTCAGTCTTACGTCTGTGGTCAGCAAGGTTTTGAAAGAATTCTGAGGTATAGGGTTTATGACTATTTGGAAAAACGTAGTGTGATTAAAGGCAGTCAGCATGGCTTTGTGAGGGGCAGGTCATGCCTCACAAATCTTATTGAGTTCTTTGAGGAGGTGATGAGACAGGTTGACAAAGATCAGGCAGTGGATGTGGTGTATATGGATTTCAGCAAGGCATTTGATAAGGTTCCCCAAGGTAGGCTCATTCATAAAGTCAGAAAGTATGGGATACAAG
The DNA here is from genome assembly GCF_004010195.1 of Chiloscyllium plagiosum. Classification (NCBI taxonomy): domain Eukaryota; kingdom Metazoa; phylum Chordata; class Chondrichthyes; order Orectolobiformes; family Hemiscylliidae; genus Chiloscyllium; species Chiloscyllium plagiosum. The sequence continues at coordinate 2,171,416 of NC_057749.1, forward strand.
GAGATTTGGCAATCTGGATTCAGAATTGGCTGGCTGACAGAAGGCAGAGAATGGTTGTAGATAGAAAGTGTTCTGCCTGGAGGTCAATGTTGAGTGGTGTCCTGGACGGCTCTGTTCTTGGGCCTCTGCTCTTTGTAGATTTTATAAATGACTTGGATGGGGAGGTTGAAGGGTGGGTTAGTAAATTTGCCAATGACACAAAGGTTGGAGGTGCTGTTAATAGTATCGAGGGCTATTGCAGGCTGCAGCGCGGCATAGACAAAGATGCAAAGCTGGGCTGAGAAATGGCAGATCGAGTTCAACCTGGATAAATGCAAAGTGATGCATTTTGGAAGGTCGAACCTGAATGCTGAATATAGGATTAAAGACAGGATTCTTGGCAGTGTGGAGGAACAGAGGGATCTGGGTGTGCAAGTGCATAGATCCCTTAAAGTTGCCACCCAAGTGGATAGAGTTGTTAAGAAAGCATATGGTGTTTTGGCTTTCATTAACAGGGGATCGAGTTTAAGAGCAACGAGGTTTTGCTGCAGCTCTACAAAACTGTGGTGAGACCAGACTTGGAATATTGTGTCCAGTTCTGATTGCCCTATTTGGAGAGGGTGCAAAGAAGGTTTACCAGGATGCTGCCTGGACTGGAGGGCTTGCCTTACAAACAGAGGTTGACTAAGCTCGGACTTTTCTCTCTGGAGAGAAGAAGGAAGAGAAGTGACCTGATTGAGGTATACAAGGTAATGAGAGGCGTGGATAGAGTCAATAGCCAGAGACTTTTCCCCAGGGCAGGATTTAAGATATTAGGATAATAGTTTTAAGATATTAGGAGAAAGGTATAGAGGAAACGTGAGAGGAAAGTTCTTTATGCAGAGAGTTGTGAATGCATGGAATGCGTTGCCGGTGGTGATGGTGGAAGCAGAGTCATTAGGGACATTTAAGCAACTGCTGGACATGCACATGGATAGCAGTGAGTTGAGGGGTGCATAGGTTAGGTTATTTTATCTTAGATTAGGAATAATCCTCGGCGCCGAAGGGCCTGTTCTGTGCTGTACTTTTCTATGTTCTATGTTCTATGAACTCCATCCGCCATTTTTCAGTCCATTGTCCCAAATGATCAAAACCCTTTTGTAATCTTAGAAAATCTTCTTCACTGTCTACTATTCCACCAATATTGGTGTCATCTGTAAGCTTACAAACCGTGCCTCATATATTCTCATTCAAGGAGATAGTGAGGACTGCAGATGCTGGCAAGTCAGAGTCGATAAAGTGTGGCGCTGGATCAGCACAGCAGGTCAGGCAGCATCTGAGGAGAAGGGTCCTGCCTGAAATGTTGACTTTTCTCCCCCTCAGATGCTGCCTGACCTGCTGCACCTTTTCCAGTTCCACACGTTCTCATCTAACTAATTTATATAAATGACAAACAAAAGAGGACCCTGAGGAAAACCGCTGGTGACAGGTCTCCAGTCAAAAATCAACACTCATCATCATTCTCTGTCTCCTGCCATTAAGCCAATTATGTAACCAATTGGCAAGCTCACCCTGAATCCCATGTTACCTCACTTTATTAATTATTCTACCATGCGAAACCCTGTCGAAAGCTTTACCAAAGTCCAAACAAACAACCTTGAATGCTCGGTGGCATGGTGGTTCAGTGGTTAGCACTGCTGTCTTACAGTACCAGGGACCTGGGTTTGATTCCAGCCTTGGGTGACTGTCTATGTGGAGTTTGCACATTCTCCCAGTGTCTGCATGGGTTTCCTCCCACAGTCCAAAGATGTGCAAGTTAGGTGAATTGGCCATGCTAAATTGCCCATATAGTTTAGGGATGTGTAGATGTGTAGTTTAGGGTGCATTAGTTAGGGATAAATATAGGGTATGGGAATAGGTCTGGGAGTCTTGGTGGCCTGTATCCATACTGCAGGGATTCTATGCTCTGCCCTCATTAATTATTTTGGTAACTTGCTCAAAAAAGGGATTCAAATTTGTGAGATACAATTTTTCTAGTTGAGACCTGAGTGATCACAGCCATAAATGGTCAAAGAGTGGCAGAGAAAGTCTTATTTGAAACTGCCTGAACCCTGAGTTCCTCACTGGTGACTCTTTGAGAACATGTTGGACTCACTGAAAACTGCCTCACTAACAGGAAATACTATTGCCTCTCTTACCCACACCTTGCACAGCCTGGCCCTGTCAAATCCATGGACAAGTTCTGCATTCATCCCCAGATCCTTCCCTCATCCCTTCATCCTTTAGCAAGTCCACTTTATTGCAGGACTTCACAATCCATCTCCACCTCCCCTATCTCATTGCTTGATAGCCATCCAACTTGCTCCCATTGATTGCTCCGTTGTTAAGCTTCATACTGCCCTCAGTGTTTCTAGAACATCCATTCCTACCTCACTTTCAGTGCTGCTAGAACCAATCACAATCTAATACCCTTGACCACACTCATATCTTCTGGCTTTCACAGAACACAGGCTACCAAAGCCAGAACCATCACCCATATCCTACCCTACAACAGCATCAAGCTCATCAGTCACTCCTGTCTTTTCCCTTCAAACACTGAGTTTAAACTTTTCTTGACATCCCTCAGACACTTACACAGAGAAACAGTCACGCTGAACCATTCTCAACTGCTTATCAATGACCTTCCCTCCATCTTAGGTGCAGAGCTAGTGTTGATTAATGATTGCAGTATTTGGCTCACTTATAATCTTTCAACCTATACCCAGATGGTGTGAGACCCTACAATATCCAGCATCAAGCTGATAAACAGCAAGTGACACTCAAAATATTCAACTCACAAATTTATTCTTGGAAGAGGTGATGATGGACTAACTATCTCTTTTGAGACACAAAAAAACTGCAGATGCTGGAATCCACAATAGACAGACAGGAGGCTGGAAGAACACAGCAAGCCAGGCAGTATCAGGGGATGGAGAAGTCAATGCTTTGGGTGTAACCCTCTTTCAGGACTGGGGGGTGGGTGTAAGGGGAGCTGCAGATAAAAGGGGTGGCAGGGGCAGGAGGGTGAAGTGGTGATAGGTGAAGACAGGCAGAGGTTAGGACCTGGTTGGTCAATGGGAAGAATGAAGCCGGTTGGTGGCTGGGAGTGGTGGAAGGGATGGGGAGGGGCTGGGAAGGGAGTCAGGGGGTAGGAAGGGAGGTTATTTGAAATTGGACAACTCAATGTTGAGTCCTCCGGGCTGTAGGCTGCCCAGGGGAATGTGAGGTGTTGTTCCTCCAATTTGCGGTTTAGTTCATTGTGGCAATGGAGGAGGCCAAGGATTGTCATGTCGGAAAGGGAGTGGGAAGGGGAATTAAAATGGGTGGTGACTGGGAGGTCAGGTCGGCTCCTGTGGGCCCAGCTGAGATGCTTGGTGAGCCATTCCCTCAGTTCGTACTCAGTCTCCCCTACTTCTCGGTGTAGGGAAGACCACATTGGGAGTATCTGATGCGGTAAACTAGGGTTCGGGGGCGGGGAGGGGTGTTGGTGGGAAGGGTGGCACAAACTAAGGACTGACGAAGGGAACAGTCCTTGCGGAAGGCAGAGAGGGGTGGGGAGGGGAAGATGTTCTTGGTGGTGGGCTCTATTTGGAGTTGGCAGAAGTGTTTAAGGATGCGGAGACTGTGGGGTGGTAGGTGAGGTCCTTATGCCCGAAATGTCGATTCTCCTACTCCCTGGAAGCTAACTGACCTGCTGTGCTTTTCCAGCACCACACGACAACCAGAGATCCACATTTAATCCCAGCCGCGGGCAACTGTCTGTGTGGAGTTTTCACATTCTCCCCGTTTCTGCATGGGTTTCCTCCGGGTGCTCCGGTTTCCTCCCACAGCACAAAGATGTGCAGGTTAGGTGAATTGGCCATGGGAAATTGCAAATAGCATTGAGGGATATGTAGGTTAGATGCATTAGTCTGGGGTAAATGTAGAATAATGGCGAATGGGTCTGGGTGAGGTCCTCTTCGGAGGGTCGGTGTGGAATTGTTGGGCCAAGTGGCCTGTTTACACACTGTAGGGATTCTATTTCAAGAGTGTGGTGCTGGAAAAGCACAGCAGGTCAGGCAGCATCTGACGAACAAGAGAATCGACATTTCGGGAATAAGGAATCCTGATGAAGGGCTTATGCCTGAAACATCGATTCTCCTGCTCCTCGGATGCTGCCTGACCTGCTGTGTTTTTTCAGCACCACACTCCCGATTCTGATCTCTAGCATCTGCAGTCCTCATTTTCTCCCTGTAGGGATTCTATGTTCAATTTAATTAGAAATCAAACATCAGCCACATTGTAATTATCGTAGGAGCTAATATCATTTTCATTTACAGAGTAGAGTCTGTCTGCGCAAAACCCTTCTGAAACCATATGTTCAATTCCTACAAACTATTTGGACAAACTGCAATGGCTTAACCAGCATTTTAGGTGCATGCTGGGTAATGTAAATCATCTGCATGTGGAATGTATAGCACAGGACGAGGCCATTCAGCCTCCTGGTACTTGACAATCTTAATGTTCCACATGGAGGTCCCCCCAGCCCTGTTGATCAAATTCTCTCTGCATACCCTTCTAACTCATCTCAATCTTTAAGAATTACATTCCTAAAGAGAAGCATCATTCCTCAGTTAGACCATCTGGGATAAGGTCAGTTTTACTCCAGAAATATAGATTAGATTCTCTACAGTGTGGAAACAGGCCCTTCGGCCCAACAAGTCCACCCTGCCCCTCCGAAGAGTAATCCACCCAAACTCATTCCCCTACCCTATATTTACCCCTGACTAATGCACCTAACACAGTGGGCAATTTAGCATGGCCAATTCACCTGACCTGCACATCTTTGGCTTGTGGGAGGAAACTGGAGCACCCGGACGAAACCCACGCAGACACGGGGAGAATGTACAAACTCCAAACAGTCAGTCAGGAATCGAACCCAGATCCTGTGAAGCAGCAGTGCCAACCACTGAGCCACCGTACCGCCCCTGTTGCAATCTGAGGTAACCCTCTTAGCTGTCCACTACACCTCCAATTTTGGTGTCATCTGCAAACTTACTAACTGTACCTCTGAAAATAGGAACTGCACTATGGGCGGCACAGTGGCACAGTGGTTAGCACTGCTGCCTCACAGCGCCAGAGACCCGGGTTCAATTCTTGACTCAGGCGACTGACTGTGTGGAGTTTGCACATTCTCCCCGTGTCTGCGTGGGTTTCCTCCGGGTGCTCCGGTTTCCTCCCACAGTCAAAAAAGATGTGTGGGTCAGGTGAATTGGCCATGCTAAATTACCCCTAGTGTTAGGTTAAAAAAGGGGTAAATGTAGGGGTGTGGGTGGGTTGCGCTTCGGCGGGGCGGTGTGGACTTGTTGGGCCGAAGGGCCTGTTTCCACACTGTAAGTAATCTAATCTTAAAACACACCAACTTGTGTCTATATATATGTGTGTGTCCATATTAATAAATATCTGCATAAAATATGCAGCTATCCAGCTGGCAAAACCCTCTGTGTAAAGAACTTTCTTCTAATCTCTTCTTATTCACTTCATGCAAATTTTAAACAGTCAATGATTCATAATAATCTTGTGATGGCTCGTGAATACATTTTCTGAAAGCAAGGACTATGGTGTGCCCTCATTAGGCATTCAAACAATAGCAGCACTAGTGGGAGTTGCCATTTAAATATTTATGCTTCTCCATTGAGATACAGATAGAAACAGACATTTCCCGGTAAAGTTTAATTCTTACCATTAACTTGTTGAAGTAGAACAAACAGACTGAACAGCAATGCAGTGAGAGCCATGTCAGGTTCCTGGTCTATTGTTCAAAAATCTCACTGGTCGTTTCACAATCCGTTTCTGATTTCTGTAAAAGAAAAAGAGAAGTTATTCTTAAAGGGGTAGAAGGAAACAAAGAACAGCTTCCTGTTTCTCAATTGAGGTGCAATTTAGAAAGTGGCATGTTTAAAAAATATATATTCACCGTATCTGGGATTGCTGGCCTGGCTGTGTCTTGCCTATCTCTAAGTGTCCTGGAGGTGAACTGTCTCCTTGAGACACTGGGTCTCACAAGGCTGTCAGGGAGAAACATAAACAGGAATTGCTGGAGAAACTCAGCAGGTCTGGCAGCATCTGTGGGAAGAAAGCAAAGTTAATTTTTCAACTCCCATGACTCTTCATCAGAACTGTTAGCAATTGAGAAAAAGTGGCATTTACGCTGAAAGTGAAGTGGGGGATTGGGTGAGGGGGGGCTGGCTGGGAAAGGGTGAGTGGATTGTTGGGGATGGAGCCCAGAGAGAGAGAGAGACATCAAGGGACTAGGTAAACAAGGAGATAATGGATAGCAGGCCAGGACAGAAGAAAAGCTGAATGACAGCAAACTTAGAATCCCTATAGTTTGGAAATTGGAGTGCAAATTTGGTGCTGAAAATGTGTTGCTGGAAAAGCGCAGCAGGTCAGGCAGCATCCAAGGAACAGGAGAATTGATGTTTCGGGCATAAGCCCTTCTTATTTGGTGCCCAATATGCCAACATTTTCATGCACAGGTTCCAACAAGACTTCGTCCCTACACAGGACCTCCAACCAACATTATACATCAGGTATATTGATGATATTTTCTTCCTCTGGACCCATGGCAAGGAATCACTGAAACAACTACACGGTGATATCAACAAGTTTCATCCCACCATCAAACTCACCATGGATGACTCTTTAGTATCTTGGACACATGTATCTCCATCAAGAATGGGCACATCAGCACCTCACACTATCTCAAACCCATGGATGACCTCATAATGCTTCACTTCTCTAGCTTCCACCCTAAACACATTAAAATAGCCATCCCATACAGACAAGCCCTACGCATACACAGGATCTGTTCAGATGAGGAGGAACATGACGGGCACTTGGAAGTACTCAAAGATGCCCTCATAAGAACGGGGTACGATGCCCAACTCATCAACTGCCAGTTCCGATGTGCCATGATGAGAAACCGTAATGACCTCCTCAGGAGACAGACATGAGCTGCAACCAACAGGATACCCTTTCATTGTCCAGTACTTCCCAGGAACCAAAATACGACACCATGTTCTTCACAGCCTGTAACACATTATCAATGAGGATGAGCACCTTGCCAAGATCTTCCCCACAGCTCGCCTTTAAACAACCGCCAAATCTCAAACAGATCATTGTTCACAGCAAACTGCCCGGCTTTCAGGACAACGCCATACAAGCCTGTCATGGTAGACGCTGCGAGACGTGTCAGAGTGTGGACATGAATACCACCATTATGTGTGGGGACACTCCCTACCATGTACGTGGCAGGTACGCATGCGACTCAGCCAACGTTGTCTATCTTATACGCTGCAGGCAAGGATGCCCTGAGGCATGGTACATTGGTGAGACTGAGCAGATGCTACAACTGATGAATGGACACCGCACAACAATCAACAAAGGGTGTGTTCCCTCCCAGTCGGCGAACACTTCAGTGGTCCAGACCTTGGACCTTTGAGTGACTGTCCTTCAAGGTGGACTTCGGGACAGGCATCAATGCAGAGTGGCTGAACAGAGGCTGATAGCCAAGTTTGGTACCCATGGGGATGGCCTCAACTGGGACCTTGGGTTCATGTCACACTACAGGTGACCCCACTAAACTATACACTCTCTCACACACATGCACACAAGTGCACACACACAAACATACACACACACTCATGCAGACCCTCTGTCATACACAAACTTTCATATGCTCACACATACACACCCCACAATCACACCCACACACACATCCTCTCACTGACTTATATCCATTACGCTCGCACACATACACACACAGTCTCTCACAGACACTCACACCCCTGCATGCAGACACTCACTTGGTCTCCCCTACATGCACACACATAAATGTTTGAGGGGTGAATTTGTACTTGCAGAATTACATTTTATTTTGCTGAAAAGCCATGTAAGTCTATGTAAGACTCTGTAAATCCCACTTTAGAAATAGAATCAGTCTGACCTAAAATTGGGTCACAGACAGACTTTAACCTCACACCTTCAATGCATTATCTGAGCTGAAATGGCACCTATTGTTAAAGCTATCTTGAGAATGTAACTTTAAAAAAGTTCTGGGATTTACATATGACTAAACTGAAACTATCATGGTCATTCTAAAAGATGAAAGACTCAAGCTAAATGTGTTTAATATTACATTCACGACACTGCAATCCTGTTGCTATAAAGTCTGTGTCTTATGATTCTGCTCCACAACCACCTGATGAAGGAGCAGTCCTCTGAAAGCTGGTGCCTCCAAACAAAGCTGTTGTACTATAACCTGGTGTTGTGTGATTTTTAACTTGGAAAAGCATGAGTCAGTTAGGGATAGGCACCATGGCTTTGGTCATGCCTAACAAATTTGCATACATTTTTCAAAAAATGTGATCAAATGTGTGAATGAGGAAAGTTCAGCTGATAGAGTTTAAATGGATTTTAGCAAAGCTTTTGAAAAGGTCCCACATGGGAGTCTAATTGAGAAGGTTAAAGCACATGGAATTCAGGGAGGGAGATAAGAAACTGGCTTAGTGACAGGACACAGAGGGTAGTTTGAGTTACTGGAGGCCAGTATCCAGCGATGTACCACAAGGATCAGTACTGGGATCCTTAGTGTTTGTTATATTAGTAAATGATATAGATGAAAATATGTGGGGAGAATGTTAAGCAAGTTTGCAGATGACACCATGGTTGGTAAAGTGGTTAATAGTGAAAAAGATGGTTATAGGTTAGGGGATGATATAGATGGGTTAGTCAGATAGCCAGACCAGTGGCAGCTGATATTTAACCCTGTTAAGTGCGAGGTGATGCACTTTGGAAGAAGAAAAAAAGTGAGGGAGTATTTATGGAATGGTGGGACACTGGGTAGCTCAGATGATCAGAGGGATCTTGGGGTACTTATTCACAGATCTCTGAAATCAGCAGAGCACTTAAATAGGACAGTTAAAAAGGCATATGGGACACTTGCTTTCATCAGTTGTGGCATAAAAAGAGCAAAGAGGTAATGTTGGAGTTGTACACATTGTTGGTTATGCCACAGGGTGCAGTTCTGGTCACCTCCACACAGAAAGGAAGCAATAGCATGAAGGGCATACAGCAGAGCTTCATCACGATGTTGCCTGGGTTGGAGCATTTTAGCTATAAGAAATTCGATTGTTTTATTTAAAGCAGAGAAGGCTGAGGGGGGACATGATTGAGGTGTATACGATTACAAGGGGTATAGACGGGTGAATAGAGAGCAGCTGTTTCTGTTGATTGAGGGGTCAATCTCGAGAGGGCATAGTTTTAGGGTAAGGGGTAGGAGACTAAGAGGGGATTTGAGAAAAACATTTTCACTCAGAGGGTCATAGAAATCTGGAATGCATTGCCTGGGAAGGTAATGGAGGCTAGAAACCTTACAACCTTAAAAACATTTTGGATGAGCACTTGAAATACCATAACATTCAAGGATATGGGAGAAGTGCAGGAAATTGTGATTAGCATGCCCAATGTGGTAGGTATTGTTGGTGCAGACTCAATGGGCCTCTGGGCCTTTTCTGCGCTGTATAATTGCATGGCTCTAGGTCTCAGCTGCCCTGGAAGACATCCCAATAAATCACATACCTGAAGCTCTCCTCCTACTCCAGCTCTTTAGCTGCGTATTTAATTATACTATCTTCCTATTCCTAACCTCACTGGCATGTGGCACCTCCTGAGATTAAGATCCTAGAGTCCTGCTCTTCAACTTCCTACCTAACTCCCTGAAGACCCTCTGTGGGACCTCATGTCTCTTCTTGTCTAGTCGTATGTGCCAGTGCACCATGGCCTCTGGCTACCATCTTCCCATTGCCTGCTCAGACACATCCTTAACCCTGGCACCAGGGAGGCAGCACACCATCCTGGAGTCTCTTTTGCGGGCACAGAAAAGCCTGTGTGTGCGCCTGACTATGGAGTCTCCTCTTACTACTGCTTTGCTGCATTTTGATCTCTCCCTGCTATATTACAGAACCAGCATTGGCGCCACTGTTCTGGCTGCTGCTGTCAGTATACTTGTTGGAGAGAGGAATAGCCATAGGGGACTCCCACACTGTCCACCTGCCCCTTCTCGCACTCACCAACCCAGCTGCGTGAACTGTGGAAGTGACCACATCTCTAAAACTGCATTTGGACATGGAATGCTTCAGTGTCTGAGGGCTGATAAATGCTGTTGAATATTGTGCAACCATCAGCTCATATCCCCACATCTGACCTTATGATGGAGGGAAAGTCATTGATGCAACAGACGAAGGTGGATAGGCCTAGGACACCGCTCTGAGGAACTCCTGATGTTCTGGAGCTGAGATGACTGACCTCCAACTGCAACCACTGTCCTTTGTGCCAGATACGTCTCCAACCAGCAGAGTTTTACCCCGGTTCCCATTGATCCCAGCTTTGCGAAGGCTCTTTGATCCCACACTTGGTCAAATGTTGCCTTGATGTCAAAGGCAGTCCTTCACTTCTCTTTTGAATTTGTTAGTTGGAGCAAGAAATTGGGAGGTGAGTGAGGTTTCACAGACTGAACATCAGAGATCAGTTTATTGTTCAGTAAATGCCTCTTGACTACATTATTCATGTCACCTTCCACCATTTTGCTAATGCTTAAGAGTAGACCGAAGGGCAGTAAGTGGTCTATTGGAGATGTTCTGTTTCTTTGTGAACAGGACATACTTGGGCAATTTTCCACCATGCTGGTTAAATGCCAATATTTTGACTGTACTGGAACAGCTTGCCTCGGGGAGTGATTGGTTTTGGAGCACAAGTCTTCAATATTCTTGCTGGAATGTTGTCAGGGCCCATTGCCTTTGTACAGTCTGGGCACCACACTGAAGAGATTTACAAAAATACTTTGATGGATGAGAATCTTTAGTTATGAGGACAGATTAGGACTGTTGGGAAGGGTAAGAGGAAATTTGATCACAATTGGGATATTAGTTCGCCCATCCAAGCAGAGAAGGGACAGAGGGGTGAGAGGCTCTAAAATATCAGGTATTTATTTCTGAGATATTTATTCAATGCTGGAAGGGTTACAAGACACTAAATCATAGCCCGTCAGTGTCCCACAGTGTTGATCATGCAGTCTTCCCAGTCACACCCTGGTGCAGTACAACACTGTGTGTAGTATGAGCAACATTACAATGTGTGGTTTTCCTCCAGCCGCAACCTAGCACAGTTAGCTAAAAAAAAGTCTTCAGCATTTCGCTTTACAGGAAGCAGGGAGATATACGCCCAATGATATGGGGCAGGGTTTGGTGTAGTATGGTGTTTAAGTACAGAGATGAGTATGTGCTACTCTTTGTGCTCGACCCACTGTTCCTGATCTAACCCCTTTCACAAATCCTTCTTTTCCTTTCCCTTTCATTTACTTATCTAACTCCTCCTTAAATGAATCTATTCTAGTCACCTGAACTTCTCCCTGGCAAGTCTTTCTGCATTGTACAATTCTAGCTCCCTCATGCTTACTTATTTGCTAGTGATGGCTCAGTGGTTAGCACTGCTGCCTCCCAGTACCAGGGACCCAGGTTCTATTCCAGCCTCAGGTGACCGTCTGTGTGGAATTTGCACATTCTCCGTGTGTGTGGTTTTGTTTCCTCCCACAATCCAATGATTTGCAGGCTGGATGCAATGGCCATGTTAAATTGCCCTTAGTGTTCAGGCTAGGTGGGTTAGCCATGGGAAATGTAGGGTTACATGAATAGAGTGGATCTGGGCAGGATGCTGTGGACTTGATGGATTGAATGGCCTGCTGTAGGGATTCTATATTCACCAGCAGATAGTGCCTGTCAGCAGATTTTAAAATGGAAATAGACCACAGAACAAACAGGTTGAAACAATCTAAAGACAGGACATGAGCCCAGTTTCCTCCTAACTCCTGGCTTGAAGTATCAGCAGCCATCCCTGAACCATTATTAAATTAAATATGTAAATAGTTCTTGAACAAGATGCAAAGAAATTTTACTAAACTGGTATCAGGGACTTCGGTTAAATGGAAAGCCGACAAAAGCTGGGGTTTATCTCCTTAGAACTGAGATTTATTGGGAGATTCAATAGAAGGATTCAAAACAATAGGGAGTGTAGATTGAGTAAAGAAGCAGGAACTGCGTCCACTGTCAACAATGGCAATGATTGATGGTAATTAATAGTTAAATAAATCAGAGAGGATATTGTCACCTGTATAAAACTACAGTGAAAAGTGTCACCATCGTGTATTATATCATCATAGTCTTACCAGACCATAGGGGCAGCTCTCTCATTAGTGATAAGCAACTGGTGGTGATTTAACCTGAGGGCCACCAGATCTCAGGTGAGGGAAGAGAGTGAGAAGGAGAGTCCTTCATGGTAGCCTCAAGCCAGTGATGGGAATTGAACCCATACTGTTAACATCACACTGCACTGTAAAGCAACAATCCAGCCAACTGAGCTAAACCAATTCCCTGGCACCATCCGAAAACAATACAATGCAAGATTTCACTGAACCTGTGGAAACCAAGGAAAGACAATGGAGCACGGTGGCTCAGTGGTTAGCACTGCTGCCTCACAGAACCAGTGGCTGGGGTTTGATTCCAGCCTCAGGCGATTGTCTGTGTGGAGTTTGCACACTCTCCCCGTGTCTTCTTGGGTTTCCTCCAGGTGCTCCAGTTTCCTCCCACAATCCAAAGATTTGCAGGTCAGGTGAACTGGCCATACTAAATTGCCCATAGTATTAGGGTAGGGGAATGGGTCTGGGTAGGTTACTCTTCAGAGGGTCGGTGTGGACTTGTTGGGCTGAAGGGCCTGTTTCCATACTGTAGGGAAACAAATCTCCAAAGAACCGAGATAAGTGTGAGAGGATGTGCAAGCGGGTGGCTCCATTGCACGGTACCATCTCCATGGTGCCCAGGAGGAGCTGAGCCCCGGGTCATGAGTAAAACACTGACTGACTCTGTTGCCACATCTTGAAATTGGGGAATAGATTTTAATGTAACAAGTTATTGAGTCATTGAACCTTACAGCATGGAGACAGACCCTTTGGCCCAAATCATCCCTGTCAATTAAATTTCTCAAACTAAACTAGTCCCATTTGCCTGCATTTGGCCCATTTCCTTAAAGCTTTCCCATTCATGTACTATCCCAATAATTTTTAAATGTTGTAACTGTACCTGCATCTACTATTTTCTCTGGCAGTTCATTCCACAGATGAGCCAGCCTCTGAGTGAAAAGGCTGCTTCTCAGGGCACTTTCTCAGCTCACCTTAAAATTATGCCTCTAGTTTGAAGTACCCAACCCTACGTTATTCGCCTTATCTATGCCTCTCATGATTTTGTAAACCTGTATAAGGTCACCCTTCAACTCCTTACACTCCAGTGAAAAAAGTCCCAGCCTATGCAGCCTCTCCTTATAACTCAAACCTTCCATTCTGGTAACATTGTTGTAAATCTTCTTTACACTCTCTCCAATTTAATAATATCCTTCTTATAGTAAGGTGATCAGAACTCTACACAGTGCTCCAAAAGTGGTCTCACCAACATCCTGTGCAACTACAACACGATATCCCAACTCCTGTACTCAATAGTTTGACCAATGAAGGCAAGCATGCTAAATGCCTCCTTTACCACTTGTCTAATTGTGATGCAACTTTCTATGAACTATGTACCTGAATGTCTAGATCTTTCTGTTGTATTACACTCCCCAGTGCCCTACCATTAACATTTTTGGTTCTGCCCTTGTTCATTTTACCAAAATGCAATACCCCACATTTATCTAAATTAAACTCCATCTGCTATTCCTAGGCCCATTGGCCCAATTGATCATGATTTATTTGTAATCTTAGATAACCTTCCTCACTGTCTACTATACCACATATTTTGGTGGCACCTGCAAACTTACTAATCATGCTTCCGACATTCTCATCCAAATTGTTGATACAAATGCCAAACTACAATGATACCAGCGAGAATCTCTGCAGAATATCGCTGGTCATAATGCCCCAGTCTGAAAATCAACCCTCCACCAACCACACTCTGTTTCCCACTGCCAAGCCAACTTTGTATCAAATTGGCAAGCTCTCCCTGAATCCCATATGATCGAACTTTACTAAACAGTCTACCACACAGAACTTGGTCAAAGGCCTTCCTAATGTCCATGTAGACAATATCTATTGCTCTGCCTTCATTTATCTTCATGGTCACATCCTCAAAAAACTCAAATAATTTCGTGAGACACGATTTCCCATGCGCAAAGCCATGTTGACTATCCCAAATCAGTCCTTGCCTCTCCAAGTGCGTGCAAATCTGACCTCTCAGAATCCATTCCAACAACTTACCCACCACGGACATCAGACTCACTGGCCTATAGTTCACATCCACTTTCCTGCCCTTTTCCCTGTAACCCTGGATTCCCCTTCAGATAAAGAATTTATCCAGCTCAGCCTTAGATATACACAAGGATTCTACCCCCACAGCTCCCCATGGCAAGATGTTCTAAAGACTCGTAACCCTCTGAGAGAAGAAATTCCTCCTCATCTCATCTGATGTCTCTTTATTCTGAGACTGTGCCCTTGGTCTCTCCCATGTGGGGAAACATCTTCCTAGCATTTACACTGTCAAGCCCCTTCAGAATCCTATACATTTTCAAAAGCTGGCCTCTTATTCTTCTAAATTTCAAAGAATAGGGTTCCAATTTGTCTTGTCTTTGCTTATAAGACAATCCTTCTATACAAGGTATCATCTCATGAACCTTCTGTTAACTGCTTCCAATGAAAATTTTCCTTAAATCAGGGGATCAAAATTGCTCACAGTACTGAGGATGTGGTCTCACCAGTCACAATAAGGTTTCCCTACTCTTATACTCCAATGCCCTTAAAATATGGGCCAACATTCCATTAGCTTTCCTGATTACCTGCTGTACCAGTTATGCTAGCTTTCTGTGTTTCGTGCACAGATACCCCTAGGTCCCTTTTTGTGTGTTTTTATATCACTCAGGGGATGTGAGCTTCACTGACTAGGTCAGTATTTATTGCCCATCCCTAATTGCTCAGAGGGCAGTTAAGAGTTAACACATTGCTGTGAGTGTGGACTCACATGTAGGCCAAACCAGGTAAGGATGACAGATTTCCTTTCCTAAAGGACATTGGTTGCAGCTTTTTACAGTTTTTTTTTCTATTTTCCCACATTATAGTCCATTTTCCAACATTTTTTCACTTACTTAACCTGTCAATATCTCTCTGTAAGCTGTTTGTATCCCACTCACAACCCGCTTTTTCACTTACTTTTGTGTTGCCTGCAAATTTGGCTAAGCACATCTGCTTCCTTCCTCCAAATAATGAAATATATATATTGTAAATAGTTGTGGTCCCAGCACTGATTCCTCTGGAGCCCCACTGGTCACAGGTCATCAACTGAAAAATAACCACTTGCTGTTTCCTGCCCATAAACCAACTCTCTATCCGTGCTGGTATACTACCTCCAACGCTGTTGTCATATGGCTTACCCTATCGTGAAATAAAAACTGAAAGAACTGCGGATGTTCTAAATCAGAAGCAAAAATATAAATTGCTGGAAAAGCTCAGTATGTCTGGCAGCAGCTGTGGAGAGAAATCAGAGTTAACGTTTCGGGTCAAGTGACCCTTTCTCAGAAGGGTTCCTTATAAAAGAAGTTCTGGGATTTACATATTAATGAACCGAAACCTGCAAACCATTCTAAAAGATGAAAGACTTAAAAACAATTGAGGTTTGTTCAATATATCGTTTTACTTGCATGACACTGTAACCTTTTACTATAAATTCTGTGTCTTATGGTCGTGCTTCACAACCACCTGATGAAGGAGCAGTGCTCTGAAAGCTAGTGTTTCCAAATAAACCTGGGCGGCACGGTGGCACAGTGGTTAGCACTGTTGCCTCACAGCGCCAGAGACCCGGGTTCAATTCCTGTCTCAGGCGACTGACTGTGTGGAGTTTGCACATTCTCCCCGTGTCTGCGTGGGTTTCCTCCGGGTGCTCCGGTTTCCTCCCACAGTCCAAAGATGTGCAGGTCAGGTGAATTGGCCATGCTAAATTGCCTGTAGTGTTAGGTAAGGGGTAAATGTAGGGGTATGGGTGGGTTGCGATTCGGCGGTTCAGTGTGGACTTGTTGGGCCGAAGGGCCTGTTTCCACACTGTAAGTAATCTAAACCTGTTGGACTATAACCTGGTGTTGTGTGATTTTTATTGTTGTCCGATACTGGCACCTCCACATCATTGGAATTACAATGATAGTTGCCAGTGCAGCCCAAGGTGCAGCACTAAAGCAACATCCTGGAAGTGGATCAGAGATGAGCCATGAGACCTCTCAAAGGCTGGCATCTTTCAGAGCAGCAGTATCCAGGTACCCACTCCAAGTTCTTTGTCTAGATTTTTCAAGGTTGAGCCCGTTTGGCTCATTTGTCAAGATGGAAATATCAACGAAATGTGTTGCGTCCTTAATAAGAAATTCAACAAACAAGTAACTCGTTGAGGCTGTTTTTGTTAGAGAGAAGAAGGTTGAAGGTGAATTAATTGATAATCAGCGGGTTAGATAGGGTGGACAGTGAGAGCCGTTTTCCTTGGTTGACGATGGCTAGCACAAAGGGACATAGCTTTAAATTGAGGGGTGATAGATATAGGACAGATGTCAGGGGTAGTTTCTTTACACAGAGAGTAGTAGGGGTGTGGATGCCCTGCCTGCAACAGTCGTAGACTCACCAACGTTAAGGGCATTTAAATGGTCATTGGATAAACATATGGATGAAAATGGAACAGTGTAGGATAGATGGACTTCGGATTGCTTTCACAGGACGGTGCAACATTGAGGGCCAAAGGGCGTGTACTGCGCTGGAATGCTCGGTGTCCTATGTTCTTGGTTGATTTTGTTATCCTTAATATGGGAATCCCAAAATATTTCACAGCCAATAAAGCAAACAAATGTCACTGTTGTAATCTAGGAAACATAGAAGCAAATATGTCAGAGCAAACTCCCAAAAACAATAATTCAATCATGACCAGCTTATGTTAATTCCTGTTGGTTGAGACACATACATTGACCAAGACAATGGTAAAACTCTCCTGTTTTTCTTCAGAATGTTTTATATCCATCTGAGAGGGCAGACAGGATTTCAGTCTATTGTCTCCTCTGTGCATTACAGTACTGCACCAGTGTCAGTGTAGATTTTGTTCTCAAATCCCCAGAGTGTGACTTGCACCCACAACCTACTGACTCAAAGGTGAGACTACTGATTGGGGAGTAGATTAGATTAGATTACAGTGTGGAAACAGGCCCTTCGGCCCAACAAGTCCACACCGACCCACCGAAGCGCAACCCACCCATGCCCCTACATTTACCCCTATACCCAACACTACAGGCAATTTAGCATGGCCAATTCACCTGACCTGCACATCTTTGGACTGTGGGAGGAAACCGGAGCACCCAGAGGAAACCCACGCAGACACGGGGAGAATGTGCAAACTCCACACAGTCAGTCGCCTGAGGCGGGAATTGAACCCGGGTCTCTGGCGCTGTGAGGCAACAGTGCTAACCACTGTGCCACCGTGCCGCCCACTAGTTGCAACTTGTACCATACTGACCTCAGCCACCAGACTGCCTGAGATTTTCATTAAAAGTAAGAGAAAGCCGCACCTCTTGAACATGTAGCAAGGAATCCAGTCTTCCCAGTTGAATGAGCTTTGGGAGGATTTACTTTGTGACATCTGTGTCCCAGTAAATAATTGAGCAGCACTGAACTGCCAGTCCCAAAGTCTGAGAATGGGATTTGTGACTGAACAGTGCACAGAGGCCATGAATCTACTGAAAGTTGCTTTCTATACTCAGTGTTTCAAACAACTTTAGCCACCATTCGGGGACATGCAACGGTGAAGAATACTCACAATTACTGTACTGGGTTAGTTCACTGCATTTCACTAATGTTTGGAAACAAACGATTTTCAGGAATTCTGCTCCCTGCACCATTCCAAAGACCTATTGCTCGTCAAAGCCAGTGAGGAGTATGATGGAATATTCCCTACTTGCCTGGATAAGTACAACTCCAACAACACACAAGACTCTTGACATCATCCAGGTGAACGCAGCCTGCTTGATATCCATGCGTCACCTGAAAGACCCACTCTGTCCAGCTTCAATGCATGGTAGCAGCAGCACACACCCTCTGCATGATGCCCTGCAGCAACTCACTAACTCTGTGCAGACAACATTTTCTCTGTGGTAAAAACAGGACTGCAGATGCTGAAAACCAGATTCTAGATTAGAGAGGTGCTGGAAAAGCACAGCAGTTCAGGCAGCATCCGAGGAGCAGGAAAATCGACGTTTCGGGCAAAAGCCCTCATGGTCCCTATGAACATAAAGGAAAAAGGCAACATACAAATAGGAACACTATCAGCTGCAAACATTCTCCAAACTCACACAGTATCAGAACCTGGAAACTATATCTCCATTGTTTTATTGTTGCTGGATCGAAACCATTGCAGCAGTGGGAGTGGTGAGAGCAGGGGGCTGCCGGGAGGGTAAATCTTTCCTGTTAAATACTTACATCATGAATAGGTGGAGAAAACACACAACTGGAGGTGAAGCAGACACGGGGTCTGCTGGGTACATGAACTGATATATTCAGGTTGCGGCTGAACCCGAGACACTACACGTGTCTTCCACCCACATGTCTACACGTCTCCCACCCATCTGCCTCCTCTAACCAAAAAAAAGACCCTGTGTGGAGGGTTGCTAAGGTAAGGACTTTTAAAATGTATTCAATCTCTATTGGCAATGTTAGAGCAGAGGGGATGGAGGCTAGGGCAGCTACATGCTTCTCTTGCAGGATGTGGGAGGTAAGGGTCACCGCTAGTGTCTCTGCTGACTTCGCCTGCGAGAAGTGCACCCAACTCCAGCTGCTCACAGACCATGTTAGGGAACCGAGCCTGGATGAACTTTGGATCATTTGGGAGGCTGACGGGGTGATACAGAGGAGTCACAGGGAGGTGGTCACACCTAAGTTACAGGATAACGATAGCTGGGTGACCATCAGGAGAGGGAAAGGCAATAGGCAGACAGTACAGAGACTCCCTGTGGTCGTTCCCCTTGACAATAGGTATACTGTTTTGGATACTGTTTGTGGCGGGGGGGGGGGGGGGGTCCCTATCAGGGGAAAGCCACAGTGGCCAGGTCTCTGGCACTGAACCTGACTCTGTGGCTCAGAAGGGAAGGGGGGAGAATAGGACAGCGATAGTGCTTGGAGCATCAATGGTTTGTGGAACGGACAGGAGATTCTGTGGTCGTGAACGAGACTCCCAGGTGATATATTGCCCCCTGGACGCCAGCGTCAGGGATGTCTTGGATCAAATCTACAGGATTCTAAAAGGGGAGGGTGAGCAGCCAGAAGTTGTGCTATACATCGGTACCAATGACATAGGTAGGGAAAGAGAGGAGGACCTGAAAAGTGAATATAGGGATTTAGGTTGGGAGCCAGAAGGCAGGATGAGCAGAGTAGTAATCTCAGGATTGCTACCAGTGCCACGTGCTAATGAAGCTAGGAACATAGAGCGAGTGCAGATAAACACGTGGCTGCAGAGCTGGTGTAGGAAGGAGGGCTTCAGATACATGGATCATTGGGAAGGTGGGACCTGTACAAGGAAGACAGGTTACACCTGAACGGGAGGTTTGTGAAAGCTCTTCATGAGGGTTTAAACTAGCTTGATGGGTGGGAGGTGGGAACTGGAGCCACGGACCAGAGATGGGGTATTTGGTGAACAGGCGGATACAGCGTGCAGAGAGCCTGTGAGGAAGGATAGACAGTCGATAGGGCAAAGTTGCAGTTAGTGTAATGGGTTGAAGTGTGTCTATTTTAAAGTAAGAAGTATCAGGAATAAGGGCGATGAACTCAGAACATGGATCAGTACTTGGAACTATGATATTGTGGCTATTAAGGAGACTTGGATATCACAGGGGCAGGAATGGTTGTTGGGTATTCCAGGATTTAGATGTTTCAAAAGGAATAAGGGGGGAGGCTAATTAGGGATAGTATCACAGCTGCAGAAAGAGAAGTTGTTGTGGAGTGTGTTTCTACAGAGTCAGTGTAGAAAATAGCAACAGGGATACAGAGGAGCAGATTGGGAGGCAGATTTTGGAAAGGTGCAGAAGCAACAAGAGTTGTTGTCATGGGTGACTTTAACTTCCCTAATATTGATTGGAACCTCCTTAGTTCAAGTAATTTGGCTGGAGCAGTTTTTGTCAGGTGTATTGAGGAAGGAATCCTGACTCAGTATGTAGATAGTCCAATGAGAGGGGAAGCCATATTGGATTTGGTGCTTGACAACGAACAAGGTCAGGTGTCAGATCTCTCAGTGGGAGAGCATTTGGTGATAGTGATCACAATTCCCCGACCTTTACTATAGTCATGGAGAGGGGTAGGAACAGACATTATGGGAAAGTATTTAATTGGGGCAGGGGCAATTACAATACTATTAGGTAGGAACTGTGGAGCATAAATTGGGAACAGACATTCTCAGAAAAATGCCCGACAGAAGTATGGAGGTTGTTTCTGGAGCACTTGTTGATAGTGCTGGATAGGTTTGTCCCACTGAGGAAAGGAAGGGATGGTAGGGTGAAGGAATCTTGGGTGACAAGGGATGTGGAACATCTAGTCAAGAGGAAGAAGGAAGCTTATTTAAGGTTGAGAAGGCAAGGATCAGACAAGGCTCTAGAGGGTTACACGGTAGCCAGGAAGGAATTGAAGAATGGACTTAGAGCTAGAAGGGGGCATGAAAAAGCTTTACCAGGTAGCATTAAGGAAAACCTTAAAGTGTTCTACACTTATGTGAGGAACAAGAGGATGGCCAGAGTGAGGGTCGGGCTGATCAGGGAGAGTGGAGGGAATGTGCCTGGAGTTGGAGGAGGTAGGGGAGGACCTTAATGAATACCTTGCTTCAGTATGCACTAGTGAAAGGGACCTTGTCATTTGTGAGGATAGTGTGAAACAGGCTGTTATGCTCGAACAGGTTGGTATTAAGAAGGAGGATGTTCTGAAAAGTTTGCAAAACATAAGGATAGATAAGTCCCCTGGGCCAGACGGGATATATCCAAGGTTACTACGGCAAGCAAGGGAAGAGATTGCTGTGCCTTTGGCGATGGCCTCACTGTCCACTGGAGTAGTACCAAATGATTGGAGGGTGGCAAACGTTATTCCCTTGTTCAAAAAAGGGAATAGGGATGATTCTGGGAATTACAGACCCGTCTTATGTCGGTGGCAGGCAGATTAATGGAAAGGATTCTGAGAGATAGGATTTATGATTACTTGGAAAACCATAGTTTGATGAGATATAGTCAGCATGGCTTTGTGAGGGGTAAGTCATAGCCTCACAAGCTTTATTGAATGCTTTGAGGATGTGACAATGCACATTGATGAAAGTAGTGCAGTGGATGTAGATTTTAGCAAGGTGTTTGATAAGATTCTCCATGTTAGGTTACAGAGATACAGAGAAATTTGGCTGTCTGGATAAAGAATTAGCTGGCCCAAGGAAGACAGAGGGTCATAGTAGATGGAAAGTATTCAGCCTGGAGTTTGGTGACTAGTGATGCTCTGTAGGGATCTATTCTGGGATCTCTCCTCTTTGCAATTTTCATAAATGATATGGATGATGAAGTGGAAGCGTGAGTTAGCAGGTTTGCTGATGACATGGTTGGTGGAGTTGTGGATAGTGTAGAGGGCTGTTGTATGTTGCAGTGGGACATTGACAGGATGCAGAACTGGGCTAATAAGTGGTAGATGGAATTCAACCTGGAAAAGTATGAAGTGATTCATTTATAGGGTCAAATTTGAATCTAGATTGCAAGGTTAAAGGCAGGATTCTTGGCAGTGTGGAGGAACAGAAGGAACTTGGGGTCCATGCCCATAGATCCCTCAAAATTGCCAACCAAGTTGATAGGGTTGTTAAGAAGGCTTATGGTGTATTGGTTTTCATTTTCAGGTGGATTGAGTTTAAGAGCCACGAGGTTATGCTGCAGCTCTATAAAGCCTTGGTTAGACCACACTTGGAATATTGTGTTCAGTTCTGGTCACCTCTTTAGGAAAGATATGGAAGCTTTAGAGAAGGTGCAGATTTCCCAGGATGCTGCCTGGACTGGAGGGCATGTCTTATGAAAAAAGGTTGAGATAGCTAAAGCTTTTCTCATTGGAGCAAAAAAGGATAAGAGGTGATATTGATAGAGGTGTGCAAGACGTAGAGAGGCATGTATAGAGGGCATAGCCAGAGACTTTTTCCCAGGGTGGAAATGGTTATCACAAGGGGATGTAATTTTAAGGCGATTGGAGGCTGGCTTATGGTATGGTGGCACAGTGGTTCGCACTGCTGCTTCACAGCGCCTGAGACCTGGGTTCAATTCCTGCCTCGGGCGACTCTCTGTGTGGAGTCCTTCCTGAAAGCCTTAGCTGCACAATCCTCATCAATATATTTAGTCACCATTTCAAAAAACTCAATTAAATTAGTCAGACAGGATCTCCCTCGAACAAATCTGTCCTAACTATCTCTGATCAATCACTGCCTTTCCAAGTGTTGATCTCAGAATTTCTTCCAGTAATTTCTCTACTTCTGACGTTTTACTAGCTGGTCAATAATTATCTGGCCTATCCCTACTGCTCTTCTTGAACAAAGGAACTGTATTAGCTATCGTCTAGTAATCTGGCAGTTGGCCTGTGGCCAGCGAAGTATTAAATATCTCTGTAAGGGACCCTAGCAATTCCCTCCCTTGCCTTCCAAAGCAGATTGTGATACATCTCATCAGGCCCTGGGGATTTATGTTTCATTATGCTACTAACACATCTAATATCTCCTTTTTATTTATCTTAGCATACTCTAGACCCTCACCATCCCAACTAAAATCCCCGGCTACAATGTCTTTCTCTTTTGGGGTGGTATAATTGTGCAGTGGCTAGCACTGCTGCCTCACAGCGCCAGGGACCTGGGTTTGATTCCTGCATCGGGTGACTGTCTGTGTGGAGTTGTACATTCTCTTTGTGTCTGTGTGGGTTTCCCCAGATGCTCTAGTTTCCTCCCACTGTCCAAAGATGTGCAAGTCAGGTGAATTGGCCATGCTAAATTGCCCATACTGTTAGGTGCATTAGTCAGGGGGTAAGTGTAGGGGAATGGGTCTGGGTGGGTTACTCTTCAGAGGGTCGGTGTGGACTTGTTGGGCTGAAGGGCCTGTTTCCACACTGTAGGAAATCTAATCTTTGTGGATAGAGATGAGAAATATTCATTTAAGATCTCACAATGACCACTGGTTTCATGCACATGTTGCCCCTTTGGTCTCCAATGGGCATCAAATCTTTCTGTGGAAATCCTCTTGATTTACTAATAAAAAGCCTTAGAATCAATCCCTCCCATCCCAATCACATCCCTCTTAACCCTTCTCCAACTGTTCCCTCACTGTTAAGCCTAACCCAGGTTGAATCACCTCATCCACTGAATAGCCCCACTTTTATTATCATTGGCCTCCAGGAAGTTGAACCTATCTCTAAATGGGGATATAAACAGTGATACAAAACTCATTGATGGCTCCCTGCTCTGGCTATCAGGCTTGCTGCTGGGGGTGGAGCAGATAAACTGTGGTTGGTATCTTAAATGGTGGCTTCACCACAACCTTCAGCCTGTGGGTCAGGTTACTGAAACCTTAGCCCTGTTATTTGTATGATGTTGTTATGGGGCAGCATTTAGGTAAGAAAGAGGAGGGGGTGCCAGGCAAGATCCTTGAGGGTCAACAGAGGGAACAATGCAATAGCATGCACAGGAGTACAGTCTTAGCAAACTGAATAACCAAGAAGAGATATGGGAAGGTGATGGTCAACTCATGTCAAAGAGATGAAAAGATGGTTTATGGTGATCAGAGTTGCAGAGGAAATGTCATTTGCATTTTTGGGTTTTTGTTAGTTCATTCATGGCATGTAGGTGTCTCTGGCTAGGCCAGAATTTATTGCCCATTTCTAATTATCCAGAGAGCACTAAGAGTCAACTACATTAGTGTGGGACTGGAGTCACAAGTAGGCCAGACCAGGTAAGGATGGCAGTTTCCTTTCCTAAAGGACATTGGTGAACTAATGTTTTTTTTCTCTGACAACTACATTCTTAATTCCAGATTTTTATTGAATACAAATCCCACCACCTGCCAATGTGGGATTCAAACCTGGGTCCCTGGAACATTACCAGGGTCAACAGTCCAGCCATAATGCCATTAATTTGTTACTTCCCCTTAAAGTCTGGGATGAGGTGGAGTGAGAAAGGGAGGATGATGAATGGGTAGAATAAACATGTGGGAAGAAGAGATGAGCTATAAAATGTATGGTGTGTGGCGAGGTTTCTGGCTGGCCTATGGGTGAGATGTGTGGGTGGGGTTCAGGGTGGTGGGTGTTAGTGGTTTTTGCAGTTGAAGTGTGGGTGAAAATTTTGTGCAGAGTGTATGTTGCTCAGAACTTATGTACCAAGGGTGAAGAGCAAAAATTTGAGATACTTGTTTTGAAAATTGAATTGAAAATGCATTTTTGACAAAGTAAATAAGTAAATCAGGAAATAGTGATTGACGTGATAAAAATCTAAAAGTATTGAGAGAAAGGAAGGCCTTTAATGACAAGATCTGTGTTTATAGAATGTTGTACCCCATCAAAAGCTTTCAAAGACTTCACCAGAAAGTTATTCTGAAGTAGGAATATGATGCTTGCCATTGTGAATGAGGAGATAAGGAATTGTAAAGTTTGAGATTATGGAACAGAATAAACTAGACAGAGATGGGAATAAGGGTTCAGGATTAAGAAAGGACAAGGGATTAACATTCAGAAAAGCACAGCAATTCAGAGACTATACCTCAATAGTACTTCATTGGTTTTAAGTTGAAGTGGTGAATGGTGCTATATAAATGCAAGTTCTTTTACATTTTGTTCTCAAAACAATAATAAAACTGGAGCTAGAATTGTTACGAGAACAGACAGGGAGGATGGGGAAAGGGAAAGTGAGAGTGAGGCCACAATGACAGAATCAGTGAGTGGAATCTCCTCAGCCCTGAACAACAGGGACTAGGGCGAGAAATTTAGGAGAATTGTGTAAAATGTCTAGTGAAGCTTTGCTCAATGTTGAGGCTGTTAATGTTACATCTTCCAAATAAGTTCCAGATGAGATTCTCACTAGTCAGTGGTCAGTGGTCCATTAACAGGGATAATTGCACATTATCACCCTCATTAGTACTTAATCTCAGCTCTCCTCTATCCTACCACCCATAGAATTGAAACTAGCTACTGGGAATTCCTGAATGGAAGTCTGAGTGGGTATCTGACAACTCCGATTTGTTATTTGTTCCTCTAGATCTCCACCGTGGACATTCAAAACCAACATTTCAGGGCAGCAACTGCAGGTAGCCCACATCTACAGACACTGGTATCAGGCAGGTACTAGCTTCTCCACATCTTTACAGCTCAATAGCTCTGATGGACTGAATGCTGCTGCATGGGTATGGTGTACACAGGGTTAGGCTCCCAGAGCCGTGTTTGCCAACACCAAAAACTGTGCACAAAGGGCTCTGCCTGTGAGATCCTTTATGCACGCCCGGACTCTCAGACGCAATGCACGCTGCCCTCAAAGCAGCTGTGGTGGGGACGAGACTGTCACACATCTCCTTCTGGAATGTGCCTACGCAGAAGAAGTCTGGAGAGGAATGCAGTGGTGTTTGTCGAGGTTCGTCCCGAGCAGCGCCGTGACGCGGGACTCCGTGCTCTACGGCCTGTTCCCCGGGACGCACAGCGAGACGAACATCAACTGTGCCTGGAGGATCATCAACTCGGTGAAGGACGCTCTCTGGGTGGTCTGAAACCTGTTGATCGTCCAGCTGAAGGAGTTGACCCCCACTGAGTGTTGCAGACGGCACATTCCAAGGTCCAGGACTACGTGTTGAGGGACGCGCTGAAACTTGGGGCAGCTGCTGCCAAGGCGTGGTGGGGAAAGACCACCGTGTAACATCTGACGCCTCAGCTAAATATATGGATATATGATTGATAAATGTACAGACCTGTATATACAAATGATAAATTCTGATCTCTGTATGCAAAGAAATTGAATGTTTACGTATGTATGGCATGACCAACTGTACAGACCATCAAAATATTTTATGAATAAAGTATATTTTTGAAATAAAAAAAACTGTGCACAACTATACATGCGCTCATTGGTTAACACATGGTTCCACTCACTGCCATTATGACATTGACTTTACATCTGATGTCACACAAAAATGCATGACCATACACGTGCAAGGAAGCTTGCGTGATTTTGAACTAGGATTCACTGGTGGGAAGAGATGTTTGCAGGATATAGGGGGAGTTGCCAGAGTGAGAAGAGAAAAGGGCCCAGAAGCCAGAGGGTGGGCCTGGGACAAGGAAAACTCAGGTGTTAGGAGGCCCTTTCTCTTTCTGTCTATCATCCACACTTCCTCATGGCTCTCACCACCCACCTTCTCCTTCAGGTCTCTGCCAGATTCTGACCTCCCCATCCCTCCCATTCTCCCACTCTCCCCATCCTGATCTCCACCCCGCCCTGTCTTAATCTCTTCCTCCATAAGACCATAGGATAGAGGAGCAGCACGGTGGCTCAGTGGTTAGCACTGCTGCCTCACAGCACCAGGGTCCCAGGTTCAATTCCAGCCTCGGGCCTGTCTGTGTGGAGTTTGCACACTTTCCCTGTGTCTGTGTGGGTTTCCTCCAGGTGCTCTAGTTTCCTCCCACAGTCCAAAGATGTGGTGAATTGGCCATGCTAAATTGTCCCATAGTGTTAGGTGCATTAGTCAAAGGGAAATGGGTCTGGTTGGGTTACTCTTCAGAGGGTCAGTGTGGAATGGTTGGGCTGAATGGTCTGTTTCCACACTGTAAAGAATCTAATTAAAAAATTTGGCCACTCAGCCTATTAACTCTGTTCTGTCATTCGATCACAGCTGATATGTTTCTTAAACCCATTCCCCTGCCTTGATCTCCTTACTAAACAAAAAAACTTTCAATCTCTGTTTTAAATACACTCAATGACTTGGCCTTGAAAATACACAGAGATCAGTCAGGGATCCGGCCAGTCGTCAGTCAGAACTGCCCATCCATTCAGTCTGGGGTTGGGGGGGTGCTGTGGGGGAATGTTCTGAAGAATAGTCATACAGGACCCAGAACATTAAGTCTGCTTGTCTGCCCACCAATGCTGCCTGACTTGCTGACTTTCTTCTACATTCTGTGTGTGTGCTTTTTCCGATTTCAACATCGTTACATATACACACGCACACTCTCTCTCTCTCTCACGGATATACACACTGTTATGAAGATGTGGGTGTCCTGTACCTTTCAGAGAGTTAAAAGCTAGCAGTGACTGCATCAAGTGTCCTCAATAAGACACAATGCATGGAAACAACAAAACAGATTCACATTAGGCTAATCAGTTTAAATTGTGCCCCCAAAAATACCAAACTCCAAACCAGTTTGAATTGAGTACACTGATAATCTTAAAAGCCAATGACATAATCCGATGCTTTGGGGGTATAAGACTGGGGAAGGTTGAACAGTTGAGAGGAGAACTGCTCAGCTATCAGCACGTAAAAAGGCTGCCTGAAAAATAGCTCTCTTAAAAGCACCTTTATCGATCAGTAATCTGTGAAGCAGAAATTCCTAAATAGAAGAAAAGTAGATTGGAATTCTGAGAAAACAAAAGCTGCCTGGTTTTGAGATAAGAAGTTTTGTGTTGTAAATCGTAATCGGGAGTTTTATTGGACTAGTATTATAGAAGGGAAGGTAACAGATAGGTTAGAGTAAGGAATTGTAAATAGTTGCTAGTTAATTATTCTGTTATACTTTAAGAAATAAAGTTGTTAATTTTTACTTTAACTATTTCTTGGTCTATCGAATTTTCTCAGATTACTGCACGGGATAAATATATTCTATGTTGTTGGTTTTAAATTAAGCAGGAGCGTTTACCCCATGTCGTAACAATGCTCACATAATCACTCACTTACAGACATATCCACACATACACTCTTACACACACTCTCACACATTCAAACTCACTCACACACATTTGTCACACTCACTGTGGAACTCATTGACGATGAGATCATTAATTGGGGTTGTTAACCAATCAGGGAGCCTTGCCAATCAGGGAGCCTTGGCTGACAGAGATAAATTGGAGATTCCGTGGCCAAACTGGCCATAAACAGGTCCAGGCAGCGGGCCATGGAGGGGGTCGTTAGGGCCAATTGCCTGCCCCTTTTCCGTGGTTGTGTTAGAGCCCGGGTGTCCTTGGCAAAGGAGCACGTGGTCTCCAGCAACACCGTGGGTTGTTCAGGGAGAGTTGGGTGCCGCAGGGAGTGGAGTGCATTATTTCATCGTCCAACTCTATTTTGATTTAATCTCTGCCCTCCCCTTCACTGTTTGATCACGCAGCATTGTCCTTTGATGTGAAGGGTACCGCTTGTCACTGGCCACTTGGGTGTTTCTTTTCTTCCTGGTGGTGGAAACTGAGTAAAGATTTATACCACTTGTAAAAAGAAAAAGAAACAAAAAATAAACAGGAGATTCAGACAGTCTCCTGACTTCAGGGACTGACTCTGAGCTGGTTTGTCACAGCCAGTGTAATATGTAAATTTAAATAAAGGGTGACTTGGTGATGGGATACTGGCAGTTATTTCATACACACGCACATACTTTTAGAGTAAGGGAGGATAGATTGCTCAAATGAGTCTGTAAAACATAAAAAGAAGTTTATAGTTCATAGCTGCAGGCCGACTCTGGTGAGCTCACTTTCAGTGCTGAGGCAGTTTAAAGGTGTAGCTGTTCTTTGAGGCATATTGCTGTGGAATTGAATTCCTTCTTTAAAACGAATCTGGCTCCTTCAGAATGGAAACAAATTAATAGACTTGGTCCAAGCTAGTTAGTTGGATGGAGAGAAGGAGAGCAGGAGTTCCACATAGCTCAACTCCTGCACCAATTCTCCTCAGAAACCCATTTGCATTAAGCATACAAATAATTGAATTAGTCATGCTATCTCTCTCTAACTGTCAGTCATTCAACCATCATTATATATTCCAAATATAGCTCAATAATGTCTTAACCGTGGGTTCCATTGTCTAAGCAACTAGTCTTTAATAATTCACTTTCAATAGTTAAACACTTCAAGAACAGATGCCTGTTAATAGGGTAGGATGGGAAATCATTTGCAAACCCAGGTTGGGATGGGATCATTGTCTACGGTGGGATTTGCAGACTTTCGGTCTTATTCCAATAGGATTGTCTGGTGGGATGATGAATAATGTAATTTAGAGTCAACAAGTTTCTGAGACATCAAAGTTTATTTCTTTCAGAAGTTTAATTCCTGTTTTAAGCTGATTAATTTAAAATGAGCATTGAATATAACCACGGCTTCACGACATATGGAGCTCCTGAGTTCTGACTGAGGACACCCTGTGGAAATACAAACATAGAATGAGAAAAATTACTGACAATTTCAAACTATTTTTCCAGCAAATTCCATTGAAACACTCAATTTGAACCAAAAAACATAGAGTCCTAGAGTCATGGAGTCCTCCATGGAGCCATGGAGACAAGCCCTTTGGCCCAAACTGGTCCATGTCGACCAAAATGTCCATCCATGCTAACCCCATTTCCCTGCACTTGGCCCATATCCCTCCAAACGTTTCCTATCCATGTACTTGTCCAACTGCACTTTAAATGTTGTTAATGTAGCCGCCTCAACCACTTCTGCTGGCAGCTCATTCCATATGCGCACCACACTTTGTATAAAAAAGTTGCCCCTCAAGGTTCCCTTTTATTAATTCCCTTCTAAAGATGAGGCGTGAAGGTTCAATTGGGGCGATTGAGGTTCAATTAAGGTAGCCAGGAAGGACCTGAAGAGAGAGCTAAGAGCAGCAAGGAGGGGACATGAAAGGTCCTTAGTTGGTAGGATTAGGGAAAACCCTAAGGCTTTCTATAGGTATGTCAGGAATAAAAGAATGACTAGGGTAGGAATAGGTCCAGTCAAGGATAGTAGTGGGAGATTGCGTGTGGAGGCTGAAGAGATTGGCGAGACAATGAATGAATACATTTCGTCAGTATTCAATCAGGAACAGGACATTGTTGTCAATGTGAGTACTGAGTCACAATTAAGTAGAATGGATGGCTTTGAGGTATGTAGAGAAGAGGTGTTGGAAATTCTGGAAAGGGTGAAAATAGATAAGTCCCCTGGGCCTGATGGCATTTATCCTAGGATTCTCTGGGAAGCAAGGGAGGAGATTGCAGAGCCATTGGCCTTGATTTTTATGTCCTCGTTGTCTACAGGAGTAGTGCCAGAAGATAGGAGGCTAGCAAATGTGGTTCCCTTGTTCAAGAAGGGGAGTAGGGATAACCCTAGTAACTATAGGCCGGTGAGTCTCACTTCTGTTGTGGGCAAAATCTTAGAGAGAATTGTAAGGGATAGGATTTAGGAACATCTGGATAGGAATAATGTGATCAAGGATAGTCAGCATGGTTTGTGAAGGGCAGGTCGTGCCTCACAAACCTTATGGAATTCTTTGAGAAG
>NC_057749.1:2203332-2263463 GCF_004010195.1 Chiloscyllium plagiosum
AAATTAAGGGGGGTGTAGGTATAGGACAGATGTTAGGGGTAGGTTCTTTACTCAGCGTGTCGTGAGTTCATGGAATGCCCTGCCAGTAGCAGTGGTGGACTCTCCCTCATTATGGGCATTTAAGCGGGCATTGGATAGGCATTTGGAGGATAGTGGGCTAGTGTAGGTTAGGTGGGCTTGGATCGGCGCAACATCGAGGGCCGAAGGGCCTGTACTGCGCTGTATTCTTCTATGTTCTATGTTCTAACCTTAAACTCATGCCCTCGTCCTCAATTCCCCAAATCTGGGGTAAAAAACAGAGTGTATTAACCCTATCCATACCTCTCGTGACCTTAGAGGAGAAAGTGAGGGCTGCAGATGCTGGAGATCAGAGCTGAAAATGTGTTGCTGGAAAAGCGCAGCAGGTCAGGCAGCATCCAAGGAACATGAGAATCGACATTTCGGGCATACCGAAATGTCGATTCTCCTGTTCCTTGGATGCTGCCTGACCTGCTGAGCTTTTCCAGCAACACATTTTCAGCTCTCGTGACCTTATACACGTTTATAAGATGCCCTCTCAGTCTCCTACACTTTAAAGAAAGAAGCCCTAGCTTGTCCAACCTCTCCCTATAACTCAGACCATTGCATCCTGGCAACATTCTCATAAATTTCTTCTGCACTCTTTCCAGTTTAATAACATCTTTTCTCTAGCAAGGTGACCAAAACTGAACACAATACCCTAAACGCGGCCTCACTAACGTCCTGTACAACTACAATATAACTTCTTAATTTCTATACTCAATGCCCTGACTGATGAAGGCCAATGTGCCAAAAGCCTTCTTCACTGCCCTGTCTACCTGTGACTTCACTTTCAGAGAACATTGCACCTGAACTCCTAGGTCCCTCTGTTCCGCTACACTCCTTAAGGCCCTACCATTCACCAAAACTCCTACCTTGATTTGAGTTTCCAAAACGCAAGACCTCACACTTGTCTATATTAAACTCCATTTGCCAATTCTTGGCCCACTTCCCCAGCTGATCAAGGTCCTGCTGCTATTTCTGATAACCTTCCACACTGCCCACAATACTGCTTGCTTTAGTGTCATCAGCAAACTCACTAATCATGCCTTGTACATTCTCATCCAAATCATTGACATAGATAAGAAACAGCAATGGGTCCAGAATCGACCCCTGAGGCACTCCACTAAGTCACAGGCCTCCAGTCTGACAAGCATCCTTCCACTATTGCCCTCTGCTTCTTACCATCAAGTCAATTGTGTATCCAACTTGCCAGCTTCCCCTTGGATTCCATGCAATCCAGAGCAGCCTACCATGTGGAACCTTATCAAATGCCTTACTGAAATCCATACAGACGATGTCTACCTCCCTGCCCTCATCAATCATCCTGGTCACTTCATCAAAAAACTCGAACAAATTTGTGAGGCAGGATCTCCCACTCACGAAGCCATGCTGACTATTCCTATTCAAACCCTGTCTTTCCAAATGCATTTCTATCCTATCCCTCACAATCTTCTCAAGCACAGATGTTGGGCTTTCCTCTTTTAAAAAATATGATAATGGGTGGCACAGTGGTTAGCACTGCTGCCTCACATGTAAGTGACCTGTGTTCGATTCCAGCCTTGGTTAACAATCTGTGTGGAGTTTGCATGCTCCCCCCATCCCTCTGCTTTCCATCAATGTGCAGGCTAGGTGGGTTAGCCATTATAAATTGCCCATAGTGTCCAGGGATGTAAAGGGGAGGCAAGGGCCTATTGATACTATCACTGAACTGCTAATCCAGAGACTCGGGTAATGTTCCGGGAACCCGGGCTCAAGTTCCTCCTTGGCAGATGGTGGAATTTGAATCCAATAGAAATATGGAATGAAAACTATAATGATAATCATGAATCTATTGCCACTTGTTAGAAAAACCACCCAGTACATTAATGCCCATTAGGAAAGGAAACTGCTATCTTCACCTGGTCTGGGTAAAAACAATGATTGCAGATGCTGGAAACCAGAGTCTCGATTAGAGTGGTGCTGGAAAAGCACAGCAGTTCAGGCAGCATCTGAGGAGCAGTAAAATCGATGTTTCGGCAAAAGCCCTTCATCAGGAATACAGGCAGAGAGCCCCTGGTCTGGCCCAAAGCAATGTGGTTGACTCTTAACTGCCCTCTGGGCAATAATTGCTGGCCATCCAGCGATGCCCTCATCCCATGTGTGAATTTAAAAAAAGAGGTTAGGTGGATTAGCCATAATAAATATGGGGATAAGGTAGGGTTCTGAGTGGGATGCTCTTCAGAGGGTGGGTGCAGACTTGATGGGCTGAATGACCTCTTTCTGCACTGCAAGGATTCGATGACTTGTATTTGCAAGATATTATCTTTCATTATCTCATGACATCGCAAAGTCCGTTTCAGCCAATTAAGTAATTGTTAAGGGTCACCTTTGCTGTGGTGTAGAATATGTGGCAGCCAATTTAGGTAGAGCAAGTTCCTTACAAGTGGCAACATGATAGTTACCAGTTAATCTATTTTTGATACAGTTTGTTATGGACAAGGAGAGGGATGATGGGATAGCTATTCCTCTTCTCATTTCTCAGATGTCTGTGACAAGATATATTTGAGAAGAAATCTTTTAACTGTTTGGTGTTGTGCTTCTCAGTCATCAACATAAAATATGTTTTTGGGTAAGTTTACATCAGAAGTAAAGGCATTGTTCATTCACACAAAACTGAAATGTAAAGACAACAAAATACATTCACTTTCTCAGGCTCACAGAAACACAAACACAAGGAAAGATGGATCCTCAAGACAAAACATTTGGTTTTGTTATGAGGACAAACACGAAAAGAAATTCAGATGTGCCAATTTCAGTCCTTTAAGATATATGTGGTGCAGGCCTGAGTAGCTTGTCTCTTGAAGCACTTTGATAAGTAGAAGTTGGCAGCCTCAGGGTTTCTAGACAAAATCATGGCCAATTTTCTGTTGAAAACCTTTGCGGGTGAAGGCAAGTTTTCTTTTATTCAATCATAGGACATGAGTGTCCCTATGTGGGCCAGCATTTAATGCCAATTCCTGGTTGCTTTTCAGGAAGTGGTGGTGAGCTGCAGTCCATGTGCTATAGGTGGACCCACAATGTCCCACTGGAGGGAGTTTCGGCTTCAAAGTTTGGAGAGTTGTCTCACAGACTAGTCAAGCTACAGCCTGACACAGTTAGTCTCATGGAATCATACCTTACAGACAATGTCCCTGATATGACCAGTAAGAGGTAGTTCAGGAGCAGCACTATCCCTAATCGAGCTCAAGAAAGGCTCTATGGAGGACTTGAACAGTGAGGCAATATGGGCAGAGCTCAGAAATAGGAAGGGTGCGGTAACAATGTTGGGACTGTATTACAGGCCTCCAACAATGAGTGTGAGATAGAGGTATAAATATTGGAAGTATTGGGTACTCTAAAAGGCATTAAGGTGAACAAATCCCCAGGTCAGGTTACTGCGGGCAGCAAGAGAGGAAATAGCTGGGGCCTTAACAGATTCTTTGCAGCATCCCTGAGTACAAGTGAGGTCCCGGAGGACTGGAGAATTTCTCCCTTGTTTAAGAAGGGTAGCAGGGATAATCCAGGAAATTATAGACCGGTGAGCCTGACGTCAGTGGTAGGGAAGCTGCCGGAAAAGACACTGAGGGATAGGATCTTTGCATTTGGAAGAAAATAGGCAACATGGTTTTGTGCAGGGAAGATCGTCTTACCAACTTAATAGAATTCTTTGAGCAAGTGACAAAGTTGATTAATGAGGGAAGGATTGTAGATATCATATACATGGACTTTAGTAAGGCATTTGATAAGGTTCCCCATGGTAGGCTGATGGAGAAAGTGAAGTTGCATGGGATCCAAGGTGTGCTAGCTAGATGGATAGAGAACTGGCTGGGCAACAGGAGACCAGGAGACAGACTCATAGTGGAAGGGAGTTTCTCAAAATGGAGTTTCTCAAAATGGAAAACTGTGACCAGTCGTGTTCCACAGGGATCTGTGTCAGGACCATTGTTGTTTGTGATATTCATAAATGATCTGGAGGGAGGTATAGGTAGTTTGACTAGCATGTTTGCAGATGACACTAAGATTGGTGGAGTAACAGATAGTGAAGGGTACTATCAGAGAATGCAGCAGAATATAGATAGATTGGAGAGTTTGGCAGAGAAATGGCCGATGGAGTTCAATCTGGGCAAATGCAAGGTGATGCATTTTGGAAGATCCAGTTCAAGAGTGAACTGTACAGTAAATGGAAAAGCACCGGGGAAAATTGATATACAGAGAGATCTGGGTGTTCAGGTCCACTGTTCCCTGAAGGTGGCAATGCAGGTCAGTACAGTGGTCAAGAAGGCATACGGCATGCTTTCCTTCATCAGATGGGATATTGAGTACAAGAGTTGGCAGATCATGTTACAATAATATAGAACTTTGGTTTTGCCACGTTTGGAATACTGCATACAGTTCTGGTCGCCACATTACCAAAAGGATGTGGATAGTTTGGAGAGGGTGCAGAGGAGGTTCATCAGAATGTTGCCTGGTATGGAGGGCATGATTTGGAGGTGCTGGTGTTGGACCGGGGTGTACAAAGTTAAAAATCACACAAAGCAGGTTATAGTCCAACAGGTTTATTTGGAAGCATTAGCTTTTGGAGCGCTGCTCCTTCATCAGGCAGTTGTGGAGGACGCTAGCTATTAAGAGAGGTTGAGTAGATTAGGATTATTTTCATTAGAAAGATGGAGGTTGGGATGGAGGGGGAACCTGATTGAGATCTACAAAATCATGAGAGGTGTAGATAGGTTGGATAGCAAGAAACGTTTCCCAGAGTGGGGTCTCAATTACTAGGGGTCACAAGTTCAGGGTGAGATGGGAAAGGTTTAAGGGAGATATGCATGGAAAGTTCTTCACACAGAGGGTGCCTGGAACGTGTTGCCAGTGGAGGTGGTAGAAGTGGGCAGAATAGCATCATTTAAGATGTATCTAGACAGATACAGAAATAGGCAGGGAGCAGAGGGATACAGATCGTTAGAAAATAGGTGACAAGTTTAGATGGAGGATCTGGTTTGGTGCAGGCTTGGAAGGCCGAAGAGCCTGTTCCTGTGCTGTAATGTTCTTTGTTCTCATCCGGTCCTAAAGGATATAGCTAATATATTGCGGCTGTGACAAAGGAAAAAGAGGGAAAAACATACTTAGCCTCATACTTAGTAATCTGCCAACTACAAATGCATCTGTCCATGACAGTATTGATAAGAGTGACCATCACATGGCACTTGTCAAGACAAAGTCTCACCTTCACAGTGAAAATACCCTCCATTGTGCTGTGTGACATGACTGGCATGCTAAATGGGACAGATTTCCCATTTAGAAACAGACCTTGTAATTCAAGATTAGATATTCACAAGATGACGAGGGCCATCAACAGCAGCAAAATTGTACTCCAGCACAGTGTGCAATCTCATGGCCTAATATATCCCTCATTCGACCATTACCATTAAGCGAGGGGATCAACTCTGGTTCAATGGAGGGAACAGGAGGACATACCAGGAGCAGCACCAGGTATACCTGAAAATGAGATGTCAAACTGGCAAAGCTGCCAAATAGGACTTCTTGCATGCCAAACAGAATAAGCAGCAAGTGATTGACAGAGCTAAATGACCCCACAAAAAACAGATCAGACCTGCCACAGCTATTTGTGAATCATGGGAGATAGTTAACACAATGGAGGAGGAGGCTTCACAATTACATTGTTTGTGGGGGATTAAGTGATGGTAACACTTTGGAATGTTAAGGGGTGATTGTTAGATTGCCTCTTATTGGTGATCATTGTCGCCTGGCATTTGTGTGGCACAAATATTAGCGTATATAATTGTGTAAAAGTCAAAACTTTTAGACCATTTTTTAAGTTAAATTTATGGGGTCGACTATTACTTTGAGGGGCAAAAATTCATGGTACAGTCCAAAATACTGTATCATTAGCAGAAGCCCAATTGATCTCTAAACAATTAAAGAAAACAAACACAACAAATTACAGAAATTACTGGTTAAAGACCATAGAAACAAAAATGAATTGTTAAGTTTTTAGTTATACATACAAAAAGTGAAGTCATAAAGTCATAGAGATGCACAGGACAGAAACAGACTCATCCATATGGAACAGGTATCCTAATCTAATCTAGTCCCATTGGCCAGCACCTGGCCCATATCCCTCTTAAACCCTTCCTATTCATATATCCATCCAGATGTCTTTTACATGTTATAATTGTATCATCCTCCACCACTTCCTCTGTCAACACATTCCATCCATGCACCACCTTCTGCATGATAAAGTTGCCCCTTAGGATCCTTTTAAATCTTTTCCCTCTCACCCTTAACCTATGCCCTCTAGCTCTGGACTCCCCCACCCCAAGGAAAAGATCTTGTCTATTTACCTTATATATGCCCCTCATGATTTTATAAACCTCTATAAGAACACCCCTCAGCCTCTGACGCTCCAGGGAAATCATCCCCAGCCTATTCAACCTCTCTCTATAGCTTAAACCCTCCAACCCTGACAACATCCTTGTAAATCTTTTCTGAACTTTTTCAAGTTTCACAATATCCTTCTGATAGGAAGGAGACCAGAATTGCACACCAATGCCCTGTACAGCTGCATAATAACCTCAAATGAATGCTCTGTCCAATAAAGGAAAGCTTACCAAACGTCTGCTTCCCTATCTTATCTACCTGTGACACCACTTTCAAGGAGCTATGAACCTGCATTCCAAGGTCTCTTTGTTCAGCAACACACTGCAGGACCTTACCATTAAGTGTATAAGTCCGGCTCAGTTCTGATTTGCTTTCCCAAAATGCAGCACTTCGCATTTATCTAAATTAAACCCCATCTGCCACTCCTCAGTATAAATAGAATATTGCTTTAAATCACAATTACATGGTACATCATAAATTAAACATGTCAAAAACAAAAGTTCATTAACATCCCACAAAATCACACTGTTCAACATCTTCAGCACCGAATAAAGCTTCATGATCATCAGGATGAATGATATCATCGTATGGATCCTCTTCATCTTCGCTGACCTTGGTTAGTGGTAGCACATCATCCGCTTCTTCTTCATTTCTGCCATCCCATAGATATTCGTCCTTTGTACCGTCCAATGCCTTCGAAATTCCACATTTCTTGAATATTTTGAAAACACTGTCAGCTTTTGTTTCCTTCCATAACTCAACAATCCATTCACAGATCAGCGGCAGCGATGGAGCCCACATACCACTTCTTTTGCATATATTTTTTTCTCCATAACCCATCCAGTTATTCCACTTCTTTCTCATCATGTCTTTAAATGACTTATTGATACCAACAGCTATTGGTTGCAAAACACTTGTAAGTCTTTCAGGAATTGCAGCTATGCCAGTGTTATGTGAGCGGATGTTACCAACTGATTTCTTCACTAGAAGCGATCTAAACTGGTCCCAGATGAGCAAACTCCTTTCCTTGCGTAGTCCACCAGGTCATAAATTCCAAACATCCTTTATTCATTTTCTACATCTACCTTCATCCATCCAGCCTTGGGGATGCATATGGATGACAATTCCTTTTGGAAATTTCTCCTTTGGCTAAGTTTTTCTCTTAAAATAGCCATTGGTTTAAAGTTAATGCCAATCAGCCAATGAAGAAAGAACTAAAGTAAATCAATTTTTCTCATGGCCAGTGGATTTTCATCAATACTGTTTTTTGTCTGTTATGATTCACAGTTCAACTCTCTGGCATGTCAGGACTGGAGTCATAGAGTCATGGAGATGTACAGCACGGAAACACAACCTTCGGTCCAACTCATCTGTGCCGACCAGATATCTTAACCCAATCTGGTCCAATTTGCCAGCACCAAGCCCATATCCCTCTAAACCCTTCCTGTTCGTATACCCATTCAGATGCCTTTTAAATGTTGCAATTGTACCAGCCTCCACTACTTCCTCTGGTAGCTCATTCCATGCACTCACCACCCTCTGCATGAAAACGTTGCCCCTTAGGTCTCTTTTAAATCTTTTCCCTCTCACTCATAATCTATGCTGTCTACTTCTGGACTCTCCCAACCCAGGGAAAAGATGTTGTCTATTTACCATAACCATACCCATCATGATTTTATAACCATCTATAAGGTCACCCCTCAGAATCCAATGCTCCAAGGAAATCACCCCCGCCTATAGCTCAAAACCTCCAACCCTGGCAACATCCTTGTAAATACTTTCTGAACCTTTCAGGTTTCAGAACGTCCTTCCCACAGCAGGGAGATCAGAATTGCACACAATATCGCAAAAGTGTCCTGACCAATATCCTGTACAGCCACAACATTACCTCCCACTCCTCTACTCAGTACTCTGACCAATAAAAGAGAACATACTAAATGCCTTTTTCACTATCCTATCTACCTGAGACTCCACTTTCAAGGATCTATGTAGGCGTTTTGTCCATGTTCTCAATGCATGAAAACTTGTAGCCTTCCTTTTGCCAATTTTGATTATTAACTGGTGAACCTGCAGTATCTTATCTGCTCGCTCAGAGGCAGCTTTTGTGCAATCTTTGCTCTCTGCAGAAGTACTAAGCCATGCCTTGTCATGAATCATATGCACCGTCCAGCACTCGATTTAAAATCCGAAAATCCATCTTTCTTTGATTCGCTTCGTGCGTGGATTCGGATGGCTTCACCATTAACACATTTTCCATTTTGACGATTGTCAAGTACCCACTCAGCAACTTGTTTCTCCAATTGTGGCCATTTGCTAGGTTTACCTCAGTTGACACACTTTCATTTTAACATTGTCTAAAGTTGGTTCGATATCTGTCTCTCACAAGTTTCTCCCAAACACAAAATTCTCTTACTGCTACTCCAGCTATTTGTCTTCTCTGCAACATCAGTAATTTTCAGTTTAAATTTTTAAATTTTTTGCGTTTTCTGGAGGGTATTTTTACACAAATTCATGAAGAAACTTCAAAACCTCTACTAGGTATACGGCTGTATTCCATGAGGTTGGTTATCACCTGACTCTGACTTGATGAGTCTTAAACTTTTGCACCAAACTGGTACGAATTGTATGTCAAATCACATTATAGCACAAAAAAATTAATTTCTTCATCATAACATTTACGTATAGGATAATACTTTGAGTTAAAAATGTTGATCTTTTATCTGTGAAGAACTAGGGTTGACTTTTAAACCAGATACATGGAAAAGGCCAGATTATTTGGCGAAAAATAGGTGTTTAACTTTTACATGAGATTGAGTTTTAATTGAGTATATATGGTATTTATCACTTTTCAGCCCAAACCTGGATATTGTCCAAATATTGTTGCAATTGAACATTGATCGCTTCACTATCTGAGGAGTCATGGATAGTGCTAAATACTGAGTAATCAAAAAATAAAGTGAACATCCCCACCTCTGACCTTATGATGGAGGGAAGGTCACTGATGCAGCAACTGAAGGTGGTTGGGCCTTAGAGATTACCCTGAGGAACTCCTGTAGTGATGTCCTGGAGTTGAGGTGACTGATCTCCAACAACCACAACTACCTTCTACTGTGCCAGATTTGACTCCAACCAGTGGTGAGTTTGATCCCTGGTATTCATTGATTCTAGTTTCGCTAGGGCTCCTGGTTGCCACACTCGGTCAAATGCAGCCTTGATGTCAAGGGCTGTCACTCTGACCTCAAGCCTGGAATTCAGCTCTTTTGTCCATGTTTGAACTTTGGGTGTAATGACATCAGGAGCTGAGTGGCACTGGTGGAACACAAACTGAGGGTCACTGAGCAGATTATTGCTGAGCAGGTGCTGCTTGATAGCCCTGTTGATACCTTCCATCACTTTCCTGATGATCAGGCATAGACTAATGGGGCAGTAATTGGCCGAGTTGGATTTATCGTGAGCGTAATCCTGCGATTTCAATGTTTGAAGTCTTGCATTTTAATCTACTGCCAGCTCCCTGAACTCACTTATGCAAGATCTCAACCCTTGTTCTCTCTATATTGTTGATACCAATGTGTACCATGACCTCTGTCTTATCAACCCTGCTTTCAGAACCCCTGCAGCCACTCAGTGACATCCCTAACCCTGGCACCAAGGAAGCAACACACCATCAAACAGTCATATCAGAGGCTGCTGAAATGCCTGTGTGCCCCTACATAATGAATTTCTTACTATAATTGCTGCTGTTTCCTTCCTCCTCTTGTCCTGTCCAGTCAGACTGCTTGTGGTATCAGAAGCCTAGTTCTGATTGCACTCCCTTGAGGTAGCAATGCCAACCTCAGCTTCCAGAACAAGAGACTGCAGGGAACTCCTGCACTACCTGTCTGTTTCTCTTTAACTACCTGGTGTTCACCCATTTCCTTTTTCCCTCCAATCCCTTCAGATGTGGTGTGACTATCTCTCTAAATGTTTTATCCACAGATCTCTGTGCCTCATGGATGTGCCACAGTGTCTCCAGATGCTGCTTGAGTTCCAATCTGTGCAGTTTGGAGCACTTCCTGCACACGTGGTCATCCTGGACACTGGGAGATTCTGTGACTCTTCACATGTGACAGGTCAGACATTCCACTCAGCTGCCCTCATTTGCCGTGATTTAAACTACCTCAGTCTTTCTTAAACTTCCTTAAACTTCCTTAGCCTTACTAGCTAACTCCATCCCTAAATAATTTTAGACTTCTTAAAAATGTCAGCGATTTATAGTTCCCTTACCTGCCAATCAGTTCACTGGTTTCCTGTGCTGCTACCCTCACTTTTTCCCCTAAGACAGCAGGAGTAAACTTTTATATTCGCTGCTCCATATACCTCTCCCACAGGCTCTGACTCCAAGTCCTTAGGTGCTGAGCCAGATGAGATGATTTTTTAAAGTTTAGGGCACTAAGGGTGAGAGAGGAAACTGCTCCAGGGAGATTGATTTCCTCCCCTGCTTGTAGACCTCTGAAGGTAATGGAATCTCAGGCTCTGATGGTACCTTGAGCATTCCCAGATGGTATTTGTTTAGCTGATGCCCTCGCATGGAGCCAAAGGTAAAATGCCAGCAAACCAACAGTGTGATTCTAATCAGGCCTTAGGGCAGTTTGATCTGCTGCCGATTTCTTGGAGCAGTGACCCTCTCACTGCCTGGTCCTGCTGGTGGGAAAATGTCCTTGAGGCTGGACTGCGTCTGTAAACTATCTGATGTTGCTCCCCGTTATTTTACTAGGCTCCACCCTCCTCCCGACCCATCAGATGTCCATGTACCTCTTCTTACACCAGCGAACCTTTAGGAAGTGCAGAAACCAAAGGATGATGATAGTCAGTGTTCCTGACACAATCACCGTATACTTCACTGTGGGTGCAAGGCTGCATGTCTCTTGGCTCACTATCATTGATTGGTTTGCTGAAAAAAACAGAGGTTGAGAGAGAAAACATTCCGTCAATTCATCTGTGAGCAAGAGCAGCATGTGGAGAACAATCATTTGAACAATATTAAAATGAGCAAGGTCTGGCCGTTTGTTCCTTAGAGAGAAATGGCTGGTTTAACCTGATGGTGTCACCATGCCTCAGGCAAGGGGAGAGGTTGAGGAGGAGAATCCTTTCTGGTAACCTCAGCCAGTACGGGAATTAAATTCATGCTCTTGGCCCAGCTGTCCAGTCAACTGATCTAACTGACCGAGGCATGCAGAAACCCAAGTACATCAGTTGGACTGTCCTCTCTTGGTTTATTTGGTGATTTATGGTTCAGTTTGTATCAGTCTTGTTCATTCAGTCAGTGTTCATTCAAGTTCCATTCTAAGGACTTTAACACAGAATTTACACTGCCATTGGCAGTATGATACTAAAGAAACATTGCATCATTAAAAATGCTATCTTAAAATGAGGTCCTGTCTGTCTAATTGTATAATCATCAACAACAAACATTTAGATTAGATCCCCTACAGTGTGGAAGCAGGCCCTCTGGCCCAACAAGTCCACATCGACCCTCCGAAGAGTTAGCCACCCAGACCAATTCCCCTCTGACTAAGGCACCTAACATTATGTGCAATTTAGTATGGCCAATTCACCTGGCTTGCAGATCTTTGGAGTGTGGGAGGAAACCCACGCAGACATGGGGAGAATGTACAAACTCCACACAGACAGTCACCTGAGGCTGGAATGAAACCTGGGTCCCTGGCGCTGTGAGGCAGCAGTGCTAACCAGGGCAGCAGCCCCTTCGTGCCTTTTACAATGAAAATTCCCAAACTGTTTTAGAGGAACATTATGTCATAAAATTGCTCACTACTTCATAAAGTGAAATGAAGATAGATAGTCAAATACTTGGTTAAACAGGACTTTAAAGAGGAAAGTGAAGTTGAAAGGGACAGAGCTTTAGGGAAGAGAATTGCAAAGGTCAGGGTCTGGGCAGCCGAAGCCACAGCCGCTGATATGGAACAATTAAAAAACAATACTCAAAAGGCTAGAATTGGAGTACATACATCAAGGAGAGTTGTGTAGTTAAAGGAAAGCAGAGAACAGGGGGGCAATTAGACATGAGGAAACAAGCCTGACCACGAGCCTAGTCCCAGTTTGAAGCTAACAAAGACATGCGTCATGTATGACTTGCACTAAGAAAGCATGATCAGAAATCCAACATGACAACAAATGCCCTACAGGCCAGAAAGCTTGCAGATTGTAAACCTGCTTCAAATCCACCTTCAGATTCATACAAGAGAATTATCCAAAAATGATATTTCAGTGTACAATGATATTTCAGCGTACAATGATATTTCAGTGTACAAATTTATGGAACTGTCTTTGACTTTTAAAAGGTTTGTATAATACAGTTAAGATGGTAGCCAAAGGTCAAGTGACATTTTCAACTTCTGTACAGACTATTTTTTTGTTTCCAGCAAGTTCCCAAGTGAATAATCCTGGGTGAGAGCTTCCCCTTTCAATGGACTTACACAGAAGGAACCTAATTGTGGAATTTACACCTATGTTTCTTTATGGTTTATGCAAATCTCAAAATAAATGAAGTTCCAGACCTCATATCAACAAATTCAAAATATTACAGGGAACGCACCAACACACCATCATATGCAGTAGGGACAGAAGGCCATCCATTCTCAAATATTTGGTGATGTCTTCTAGCTTTAACCATTCTGAGTGGACAACAATTGATCATGTGACCCCAAACTGTCTTCATTCCTTCATGCAAGAAGCAGGGAGAAGCTGGTCTGTCTACATAAGATGATACAGAGAGGAACAACCCCTGCAGAAAGAGGTTATACTCAGATTTTCATTTTCAAAATCCACCATAACAAAATTCTAGCTACTGACCCTGACACTGCCTAGTCCACCCCTTGGCAGACAATCTCTTGAATTAGTGTGCAATGTCAGTTTTTCCTATGACAAGCAAAGACGTGGATTTTGAGCAATTATTTTGTTTACAACCATATCTTTAACAAGTTTGTATGTGCTTGTACATGTATGTGAGTAATGTAGCCTTTCAACTTTTGGGGTGAATGTGTGAACAGATTATCCTCTCGATGTA
The DNA here is from genome assembly GCF_004010195.1 of Chiloscyllium plagiosum. Lineage (NCBI taxonomy): Eukaryota > Metazoa > Chordata > Chondrichthyes > Orectolobiformes > Hemiscylliidae > Chiloscyllium > Chiloscyllium plagiosum. The sequence continues at coordinate 2,216,867 of NC_057749.1, forward strand.
AATTCACAAAAACCTACTGCTGAATTTTTTTTTCAATACTATATATTAGAGGTTAAGAAGCACCAATCTTACTTTCCAATAGTGTCCTAATAATAACAGGAACGAAAGAGGGACAAAGGTATCAGTTCTCTCCCTCCACCCCCCTCTCTACAATACATGTGCTAAATGACTCAACTGATGGAAAATGGGATTAGAATAGTTAAGTGTTGCTTTTGATTGGGGTGATTGTGATGGCCAAAGGGCCTTTTACTGTGCTGTACATTTCTACGATTCTATAAGGGTTTTAACAGCTGATGAGCTGAGACAGTGGTGGAATCAAATAATGTTGTGGAGATGACAATAGGTGCTTATGGTCTTGTCACACATATTGGTTTTAGGATCGCCTTGCAGTCAAATGTACCATCAAAGTTAGTCTGTTGCTTTTTGTTTGGTAGCTAATGGGGTGTATAACTGGGACTGAAGAGTATATTTTCTGCCTTCACAATGTTTTAACTGGAGGAACTCTCTGTTCATTCAGTATTGGATGTTGATAAGCAGTTTTAAAATTTCTAACCAGTAGAGGGCTCAAGAGAGGTGATGGTGAAATTGAGCTGAACATTGTAACATACATGTGAAAAATAGCACTGTGCTTTTGGATGATGTCACCAAGGGGCAGTGTGCAGCTGAGAAATAGAAGGATTGGTGCAGCGAGAGAAGTCAGTGCAAGTGGAGGAAGATGGTGCAGTCAGCCATGTTAAGGCTGCAGATTGGGTGGGGAGGAATAATTTGCCTTGGTTGTAATCAAATAAGATGTCACTTGTAATCTTTTCATTTAAAAGTTCTGGTTGAACGATAAATACTGGGCAGGACACCAGGAAGAACTGCCTTGCTCATCATTGAAGCAATGCCATGAAATAGTTTACAGCCATAACCCCATAAGACATCAGAGGAGGCGGAGGCCATTCAGCCCTTCAATGAGATCATGGCTGATCTGATAATCCTTATCTTCATTTTCCAGCCTTTCCTCCATGATTCTTGATTCACCTCCTGATTAAAACTCTGTCACTCTCATCCCTGAATACACTTAATCACCTAACCTCTGCAGCCCTCCACACATTCACTACTCTCTAAGAGAAGAAATTCCTTCTCATCTCTGTCTTCCCTTTATCTGAGATTAAGCTCTCTGGTTCTAAACCCTCCCAAGGGGTAAAGGAGTAAATAACCTATTTGCATCTGCTTTGTAAAGTCCCTTAATCTCTTGGTATGTTTCAAAAAGGTCATCTCTCATTCTTCTATATTCCACAAAGTACAAGCCCAACCTACTCAACTGCTCTTCAGAGGTGCTGTACCTCCATACCTGGTATCAGCTTATTGTACCTTCTCTGCATTGCTTCCAATGCTAAGATATATTTGCTTAGATAAGAGGCCCAGACTGTTCACAGTATTCCTGCCGTGGTCTTACTTGTACCTTGTATAGTTTTAGCAAAATCTCCCTATTTTTATACTCTATTCTCAATGAAATAAAGGCATTTGAAAGGCCAATGAGGCCAAGGACTAATATCTTAGTTGGAAGACCATACTTTTGTATATGCAGTTGTCTCTCAGTGGTGCATCTGAGCATCAGTCAGCAATTTGTGGTCAAGCATCTGAAACATAGTACGGAAAGACACCTTTCGTCCTTTGACCTTATTCCATTATTCAATAAGGTCATAGTTGATCTGCGTCCAAACTCCACCTTTTCCCCCATATCTGTTAATTCCTTTGCTTAATAAAAAAAGTCTAGGATTCAAAATTTCTCTCTTAGTTTACTACATACCGGGAAATACAACCTTTGGTAGAAATTATAGTGTGTAGTATTAAAAGATTTGTAATGACAGACCTGCTAGGGATAGTGGTGGAGGCAAATACAAAATGGGCATTTAAAGCACTTTTAGATAAGTACATGAATAAGTAAGAAATGGAGGGATAAGGACCATGTACCGGCAGAAGGGAGTAGTTCAATTTGGCCTGTTCCCTTTCTGTATTGTTCTATATTACACATTCTATATTCTATAACCCATATCCTGAAAGTGGTTTGATCACCTAAAATCAAAAGTGGGTGACTGTGAGGATTTCAGAATTTAACATTTTGGCGGATAAGGGTGTTAAAATTACCCCATTAATTCAATTTCTCTCTCAACAGATGCTGCCTGACGTGTTGATTCTTACAACGTTTTCTCTTTCTAATTTCTAATTTACAGCATCCATGACACATTACTTGTGTTTTGCTAAATTCAATGTATATCTCCATCATTGGAGGAAGAGGCAGTGACTGTATTATGTCTGTTTCTGTAATTCATTATCCATCTGTGCTTTTCTTAATTATTTCTGTCATCGTCTGGATGGGGTATTCGATGGTATCAATTACACAGCTGGGTCTTAGCAAGGTTATTAATCAGACCGTTATATGAGAAAGCTTAAATCATCTGTATTTTCAATTCCCTGCTAATGAGTCTGTCATATTGTACAAGTTTGCTGTCTGTGAACAAATTGGGCTTCAGTCAAGAAGGAGACACTACTTTTTCTTAATGTTCCAGTAACTGAGCCAGGTCTGATTGATATTCCATAATTCTGGCAGTAAGTGCAATGATATGGGCTGAAGCCTGCTCACTGTAACTGAACCACATCATATATGTTACTCGGTTATTGCTGATTTGTGTTTCCAGTACATAAACAGCAGGGTAGGTACAGAGGAAATATTTCCTCAAGCCAAATAATCAAGAATGAGGGACACAAGCTAAAAAAAAATTGAGCTAGGTGGTTCAGGAGCAAAATTCAGAAGCAATTTTCTCACAAGGGGTAGCAGAAAGCTGGAGCTCTGGGTAGAATTTCCATACTGATTTGGAAATAGGGCAGGAGGTCTAGATAAGGTCATTGAATGGTCAGTTGTTAGCAATTATCAAAGATGGGCTGTTGGTCTGAGTCTCCCACACACTGTGGTGTCAGAATAAGGCCTTATGGATGGCGGATGGCCAGGGTCAGGGTTGGGAGTAGTATCAATCCTCCAGGCCGACTTTGAGCCCCAAACTTGGCCAATGGCCACAGCTGAGGCTGCAGATTTCCCTGTGGAAGGATTTTCTCTCTAACGTGGAGCTGATGGCTATACTCTTTTTTTAAAACATGTAAATGTCTCTATTGCAGGAATAGGTGATGTAATGGTAATATTGCTAGGCTAGTAATCCAAAGCCTGAGCATAATGTTCTGATTCCTTGAGTTTAAAACTCACTTTAGTAAATGGTGAAACTCAAATTAAATAAAATCTGGAATTAAAAAATAGCTAGCCAAATGATGTATTCACTGACAAGTGCTGTAAAATATTATCTGGTTCACTAATGCCCTTCAGGGAAGAAAATTTGTCAATCTTTCCTGGTGGCATGGTGGTTCAGTGGTTAGTATTAGTGCCTCACAGCGCCAGGGGCCTGGGTTTGATTCTAGCCTTGAATGACTGTGTGGAGTTTGCACGATCTGCCTGGGGTTCTGCTAACTGCTCTGGTTTTCTCCCACAGTCTAAAGACATGCAGGTTGGGTGGATTAGCTATGGTCAACGCAAGGTTCTGAGGACAGTACGCTGGGTAGGTTTGCTCTTTGGAGGGTTGGCATTAGGCTGAATGGCCTTTTACACACTGTAGGGATTGTGTGATTCCTGGTTGGGCCTATGTGTGACTCCAGACCCACACCAATGTGGTTGATGCTTAAATGCTCGGTAGGAAATTAGGAATGGTAACAAGTTTTGGCCTTGCCAATAACTCACATTCGATGCAGTTTTTTAAAAAAAAAAGTAGCTGAGAAGGCACCCAAGATGGAGTTTTCTCAAACAGCAAGAATCATAGAATCCCTACAGTGTGGAAACAGACCATTAGGCCCTACAAGTCTACACTGATACTCAAAGGAATATCCAATCCAGACACATTCCTCCTGACTAATGCACCTAACCCACACATCCCTAAACACTATGGAGTAATGTGGCATGGCCAATTCACCTAACCTGCACATCTTTGGACTGTGGGAGGAACCCCCTACAGAAATGGGGAGAACGTGCAAACAGACAGTCGCCCAAAGCTGGATTCAAATGTAGGTCCCTGGAGCTGCGAGGCACCAGTGCTAACTACTGAGCCACTGTGCCACCTCATAGCTCTTTCCAGGCTGAAGGGTCTCTTACTGGACGCTAGGTGTGGAATCTTAACTAAAAAAAGTCAGTGATATTAAAAAGTAGCCTCAGAAAACTAAACAGTAGACCTTGATAAAATCTCAAGAATCACCTTTAAAAAATCATTTTGACACCCTGTGGCAATATGATTTACTCTTGTTTCTTTTACCAGCCATGATCTAATTGAATGCTGGAACAGATGCAAGGAACTTTTGTTATTAAACTGCCTGTATTTGTTCAGGGCATTTCTATTCTATAAACAAGCCCTAACTCTTCCTGGAGTTAATTCATTTTTGTTCCTTTTGAACCTATAGCTTTCAATTCATTTCCATTTACTCTTTCAATGAATGAACTTTCTTTTGAAAGATCTCCAATGGCTTTCAGACACTAGAGAAGCTCCCCATAATCTTGGTCGAACTTTAGGTTTTCAAATTTAGGTTTTGGGATGCTATGGTGGCTCAGTGGTTAGCACTGCTGCCTCACAGCACCAGGGACCTGGGTTCAATTCCTACCTTGGATGACTGTCTGTGTGGAGTTTGCACATTTTCCCCGTGTCTGTTTGCGTTTCCTCCCACAATTGAAAGATGTGCAGGTTAGGTGAACTGGTCATGCTAAATTGCCCATAGTGTTAAGTGCATTAGTCAGGTGTAAATATAGGGTAGGGAAATGGGTCTGGGTGGGTGACTCTTCAGAGGATTGGTATTGATTTGTTGGGCCAAATGGCCTGTTTCCATACTGTAGGGAATCTAGAAGAAGGTGTAATCCGTACTCAGGAATCTTCCAAAGCCACCAATAGAAAGAATCTATGATGGAAAGTTTTAACAACTTTTGTACCCCCTTCATTCTCTGTGTTTTAGGGAAATCCCAATTTGGTGAAAGAATTCACTTAACCTCATACCAGCTGGTGTCAGGGTCTAGTGTATTCAAGGCTCAAATTATGCGAATGGATTTAACATTCTTTTGCTCATTTTACTATCAACACAAATGTTTGAAGGTAACAGGACAGGTTGAGAAGACTGTTGTAAAAGCAGACAGGGTCAGCTTTAACACTGGAGACAGAGAGTATAAAAGCAAAGAAGTAATACTAAACTTTTATAAATCATGTGTTAGATCTCAGCTGGAGTGTTGTGTCCAATTCAACACACTTGAGTTGGTTGCCAATTTGAATTGGATGTATTCCTGGAGGTTTCATCACATGATCTCTGCTTTCAACTGACAACCCAGTTAAACAGCCTTTCTCCAATCTCTAATATTTTTATAACTAACAAACAACATTGTTCAGAAAATGAGTTGGTCTCAGCACAGTCCAGCAGATTTAGTTTCCTATATCCTGTACACCTCAGAAAAATCCTGAGGAGTTGGCAACACATTTTAGGAATGAAATCAAGGCCATACACAGGGTGTAGAAGAGATTTGCTCTAATGGTACCTGGGGTGCGGGATTTGAGTTACTGAGTGTGGAAAGACTAGAGAAACTGGGCTTGTCCTCCTTGGTCCTGAAGAAGGGTTACACCCAAAACGTCAAATTCTGCACCTCTTGATGCTGCCTGGCTTGCTGTGTTCTTCCAGCCTCCTGCCTGTCTACTTGTTGTCCTTGGAGCATAGAGCATTGTGGGAGATTTAATACAGGTAGAAACTGCCTCCATTGGCAGGAGGACCATATGTTGGAGAGCACAGACAAAAACAATTGGCAAGACAAATCACAGGAGAATTTTTTAAAAACTCATCCAGATTTTAATACTCTGAAATGTATTTTTTTGAAATCTGGAATCAAATGTAGGTCCCTGGAGCTGTGAGGCACCAGTGCTAACTACTGAGCCACTGTGCCACTCCATAGCTCTTTCCAGGCTGAAGGGCCTCTTACTGGATGCTAGGTGTGGAATCTTAACTAAAAAACGTCAGTGATATTAAAAATTACCAACATCTACAACCGTTACTCCAGTGGTTCAATTTTGAAAATACTTGAAAAAGAGAAATTTGCAGTGATGTGAGGAAAGAGGAGGTAAGACTAATTGGACAGATTTTTCAAAGAGTTGGCACAGGAACAATGGGTTGAATGGCCTCAGTCTGTACTATATAATCCTGTCCACAAGTGGGTGTATTTAACATGAACTGGAAATGGGAGAGGAGAAAAAGCACAAAAAGGTCAGGGATATGGCAGAGCTGTTCTGGGCGAGATGTTCCTCAGAGGGTTGATGCAGATCCGAATAGCCTCTTTCTGCACTTTAGGGATTATATGTGTGGTACCAACTGAACCTAGATGGGAACAAGTTCAGTCTGGGCAAGGTCATGATTTCCATCACAGAAACGAGTCCCCGAATTGCAACAACTTCTATTCATATAGTACCTAATAAGAGTAGAAAAATGTCCCAAGGCATTTCACTGAGTTGTGATCCAAAAACATGGATGTGCAACTCGAAAGGGACTGGGTGGTAATAAATGGTTCAGTGATAAAAGTTCAGTGAGTTTTAAGAAGGGTCTTGGAAGAGCAGATGGACAAAGATATCAGTCATGAAAATTATTTCCAAAACACCCCCCTCCTGAATTAAAATGTGACAGGTGCAAGAGACATATACTCCAATAAGCTTCAACATGTTCTCAAAAATATATTAAATTGGCTGCTTTTGGAAAGAACTTTTCAGCAGAAAAATAAAAATATTGTTGGAATTAAAACCTACTGGGGCTTAATGGTGATCTCCTTGTCTTTAAATCAGGTGGTTGTCAATTCTCACTCCATATAGAACATAGAACATAGAACATAGAAGAATATCTTTTACCCCCACCTCTGACCCTACTAAAACATTTAAATCCCGGAACCTGCAACAGCCAATCCTGTCCCTGTTCTAGCCATGTCTCCGTATACTTCATCTCAAATTAATGAGAGCTCTGTGCTACTGAAAAACTGGATGGAAGTTAATTCCCTCTGAGATAAAAATGGTGGCAGGGGCCATTTAATCAGGGAGGAAGGTCCCAGGCAGATCCTACAATCTTCCTGCCTTAGTCCAGGATGAGATAGCTCAGAAAAAAAGTCTTACTGTTTTCCTCAAATTCATAGAATCCAAATTATATTAACTCACTGTAGAATCACAGAATCCCGACAGTGCAGAGACCCGATCTGGCCCATTGAGTCTTTACCCATCCTGCAAAGAGCAGCTCGCCCAGACTTTGCAACCCCATAACCCAACATTTCCCATGGCTAATACACCTAATCTGCATATCCCTGACACTATGCGGCTATTTAGATGGCCAATCCACCTGACCTGAATATCTTTGGGCTGTGGGAGGCAACCAAAATACCCAGAGGAAACCCACACAGACATGGGGAGAATGAGCAAACTCCTGAGTGAGAACCACTGAGTCACCATGCCACCTGGATTTGAAATCATGGTTTAGTGCCCACTTCAGGTGTCAACCTCCTGCTGCTGGTATTCACCCAGTGGCCAGTGGAGAGACTAGCCATGTGGAAAGCTGGAAACGAAAACCATGTCGGGACTTCCAGGAATCTCTCATTCAAAGACATTCCACATCCGGTAAAGGGGGGAATGGCTGAGGACCACACCACTGGCTTTGCTGCTGACCCCGAGTCCACCTGCAGCCCCTATCCCATTAGCATTTCACGGGGTCACTCAGAGGGTGACCAGTGGCTGTTAGGGTGAAAGAATTTCTCCCACAGGAAAGGCCTGCCATTGTACACCTTAAGCATAATTCATAGTTAATTACCATAGGAACCAATGTGGGACTGTGGCCTCTCCAGTCTGCAGGAATGGCCCCTCTATGCTTACATTAAATACCTGCTGTCTTTCAGATGAGTATCACACAGAACCCTGGCAGCCTTCTCAATGGATGTAAAATATTCCAAAGGACAAATAGAAAGAAGAGCAAAGGCATTTTTTCCCAATTGATCACTATTTATTCTACATTTAAAATCAATAATCCATATCTGGTTCACTAATGCTCTTAAGGGAAGGGAATCTGTCAACCTTTACTTGGTCTGGCCTTCATGTGACTTCAGACCCACAGCAATGTGCTTGACTCATAACTGCCCTCTGGTCTGTTAGGGGTGGGAAATAAATGCTGGTCTGACCATGAAGGTAAGAGGGATTTGTCATTAAACCATATGATTGTTGTCAGAGTTCAGAAAGTCAGTGCAGGTTCTTTTCTTTAGGAACACAAACATCGGCAGGTGTAGTTGATTAAAGGCCGGGTTTTATGGCAGAATGTCTTTTGTTGAAATTGTAGCAACATGCATGTAATTGTAGTCCACGTTGCATGTAAATATAAAATTTTGTCCAGAAACATTGATTTCTGGAGATTGACACTTGAGGCAGGCATTGCCTGGCATGGAATCTGGCTGTGATGTTAGCAAAGCTTGATACTTAGCAGACTGATGTTAAAGTAACTAGATCCGTACCAGATTGAAACAGGGCAGTCCAGAAATTAGAATTAGCCTCTGCAGATTCCATAATGTAGGAGGGGAGTGGGGGAGGTTGGGCATGCTGGTGTTCACAAGACTGTAAGACCACCCATTGAAACTGCTCGGTCATTCAATTAAACACGTAACAAAATAACCCAGAGATCACAGGCAAATCCATATCCCTGTGAGAAAGAAGGAATCAAGGAAGTGGATAAGCCAACCATGCTTAACCAGGAAAATTAAGAATAGCATCAAATTGAAAATAAAATATACAATGTGGCACAGATTAGTAAGCCCAGGAATTGGAAAGGTCTAAAAACTAACAGAATACAACCACATGAATAATAAGGAAGAAAGTAAACATTGAGGATAAACTTGCAAGATGGACAGCAAGAGCTTCTCTAAATATATAAAAAGGGAAAGGCTAAAGTTAACATAAGCCCCTTAGGGAACAAGGCTGGTGAAATAATAATGAGAACCAGGAAGTGGCAGATGTGAATAAATCCTTTACATCTGTCTTCAAAGTAGAAGATATTAATATCATTTCAATAATACTAAATAACCAAGGGAGGAGAGGAAAAAAATATAATAGCTATCATTACAGAGAAAGTGCTAGAATTTCTATTAGGCTAAATATTGACAAGTCACCTTGACATATTGGGATGTATTGGGATACAAAATCAATTGGCTAACAGAGATAGTAGATGCAGCGCCTGTAATCTTTCAAGATCCTTAGATCCTGAAAGAGTCCCAGGGGTTTGGAAAATTGCCAATATAACACCTTCATTTAAAAAAGGAAAGAGACAAAAACATAAATATAGACCAATTGGCTTCTCTTATTGGAAAAGTTGCATTTAGAAATAGAAAATGTAATCCAACAGGGTCAGCATGGCTTCATGAAGGGGAAATCATGCCTAACAAATTTAGATTAGATTAGATTCCTTACAATGTGGAAACAGGCCCTTCGGCCCAACCAGTCCACATCGACCCTCCAAAGAGTAACCCACCCAGACCCATTTTCCTCTGACTAATACACCTAACACTACGGGTAATTTAGCATGGCCAATTCACCTGACCCACACATCTTTGGACTGTGGGGGGAATCCGGAGCACCCAGAGGAAACCCACGCAGACACGGGGAGAATGTGCAAACTCCACACAGACAGTCACACAAGGCTGGAATCAAACCTGGGACCCTGGTGCTGTGAGGCAGCAGTGCTAACCACTGATCCACTGTGCCACCCACTAGAATTCTTTGAGGAGGTAACAAACAAGATAATAAAAGGATAGAAATGGTTACGTTTTTAAAAGGCATTTGATAAAATTCTGCACGTCAGGCTACTTAGTAAGAGCCCATATATATAGACAATTGGCTAACTCATCGAAGACAGATTTGGAGTAAGGAAGACATTTTCAGGATGGTAATCTGTATCTAGCGGAGTGCCACAGGGATCAGTGCTGGGGTCACAAATATTAATGAAGCTATATTAATGACTTGGATGAGGAAAGTTAATAACGCCAAGTTTGCAGATGATACAAAATAGGTGTGAAGGCAAAAGGTGAGGATGACACAAAGAGTCTGCAGAGTGATAAAGTTAAGACAGTGGATAAAAATTCGGTACTTGCAAAATAATGTGGGAAAATATGAGATGATGCATTTTGGCTGGAAGAATTGCTATTACTTAAGTGGCGAAAGACTGCAGAGAGTTACAGAACAGAGGAAATTGGGAGTCCTCGTGCATGAGTTAACAAAAAGATAGCATCCAAGTTCAGCAGGGATTAGGGAAAGCAAATTGAAGCTCGCCTTTATTTTAAAGGGAACAGAGGATAAAACTACAAACCATATAATGCACGAGTCAAATCACAGCGGGAATAAAGTGAAGGTAATCCACAGGAGGTTCACTCCCAGGGACACAGATTCTGTCTTATCAGGAGAAGCTGAGTAGGCTGGGCTTGTATTCACTGGAATATAGAAGAATGGGAGGCAACCTTATTGAAACATGCAGGACTTTTAAGGGACTTGACAGCGCAGATGTGAAAAGCTTTTTCTCCTTGAGGGAGAGTTTAGGACTAGAGGGCATAATCTCAGGGTAAGGAGTCACACATTTAAAGCAGAGATGAGGAAGAATGTCTTCTCTTGGACGGTAATGATTTTGTGGATTTTGTTTGCCACAGGAGGCTGCTGAGGCTGGGGTTTTAAGTTTATTCAAGGCTGAGATAAACATCTTTTTAATCTGGAAGAGTAATGGGGAAAAAGAAGGAAAGTGGATTTGAGGATTATCAGATCAGCCACAAACCCGTTGAATAGATGAACAGAGTTAATGAGGTGAATGGACTACTTCTGCTCCTATGTCTTATGATCTCATGTCTACCACGGCCACTTTTCTATCCTGCTTCACCTAGTCACAGCCTGTTACGTGATCATTTTGGAAGCCAAACATTACTACTCTCATAACTATGCAATAAAAGAAAATACCCCAATTGTACAGTAATAAACTGCAGCCAGATAGAGACCAAAACTATCACAAACTCAGGAATACAGGAACTGCTATTTGAGAAAAAAGTTCAATTCTGGTATCCACATGATACAATAATAGAGTTGTTGACTACTGGCAATGATCAAACTCTAACAATTAGTCTGTAACAGACCTAGGTATAAGGTTAGAAAAGTCCCAATGCTGGAGGAACTTGAGAACTTTAGGCTCAGAATCACTTATCATGTCTCAAAGTTACTCAACTGTTTAAGACTGAGAAATAAAAACTTAAAATTATGCTCAAAATGAATGTTAAATCAAATCACAAAAATATACCTTGAACCTTTGTGAGAAACGCTAGCCACTTGAAAACAATGAGAATCATCGTGTTTCCTGAATGAACTGAAGGAAATTTTCAAAATGTTTTCCAGCCACAAAATAGGCTTATTAGCTTTATGCTAATGAGGGGGAAGGATTGTGGTTTTCCTGTTTGATGTCAAATAGACCTTTTCAATCTATTTATAGCAATGGGATTAGTGATTTATCACATCAGCTCTCCGTACTGTATGGGGTAGGCAGCTGCTCACATATTGTTAGATATCAGCCATGGCCCACAGGGAGCACACTGAGGTCAGATTCAGAGTTAAATTTCCACTCCAGAGACTGGAGTTTAAAATCCAGTCTGACACTCCCCCCGCCTTCTTTCAAAGGCCAGCACTTATTGCCCATCCCTAATTCCCCAGTTGTCAGTTAAGAGTCAGCGTAATTGTTATGGGTCTGGAATCACATGTAGGTCAGACTGGGTAAGGATGGCAGTTTCCTTCCCTAAAAAACATTTATGAACCAAATGGGGTTTTTCCTGACAATGGATTCATAGTCATTGTTAGATGATTAATTCCAGACTTTTATTGAACTTAAATTCCATTATCTGCTACTACAGCATTTGAACCAGATCCCCCAAAACATTACCTGCATCTCTAGATCAACAGTAAAGCAATAATACCGTGAGGCCATCAACTCTCCAGTACAATAATGAGGGAAATGTTCAGAGAAGCCATCTTTTAGATGAGGAGTTAAACTGATGTTTTGTCCACATTCTCAGGTGAATATAGAAGATTTGCTGGCTCTCAGAAATAACATAATGTAAATGGATTGGTTAATCATTAGAAGTACATGTTTGTCTAAGTTACTGCTGTGTACAAATTGGCTGCTTTGTTTCTCATCTTGCAACACTAAGAATAATTCAAACATTTTTCACTGACTTTAAAGAGCTTTGGGATGTTCTAAGAACATGAAATGTGCCTTATAAATGGCATCTAGCTTTATTTTATACTCAAATGCCAATACTTTGTGCTCCATGTGTGGTAAACATTTATATCAGTGATCGCTATAAACCTTTACATAAAAGGTGAGAAATAAATATTCAATAGCAACAAACACATGTTCCTATACCAAGCAACTGCTTTAACACCAGTCAAAAACCAAATTTGATGAACTGATCTGGAATTGAAAGAAATGTTTACAGTAGATCATCTTTTGTTATTGAACGACTTTCAAATAAGCTGAGAATCAGCTCACCCATTTGATACAAGATTGCTAAGAAGGGAGCTAGGAGCGAGGTAAAAAGAAATTTCTTTACTCAGTGAAATGTACTGCTTGGGAGATTGGTGGAGGCAAATTGCATAGGAGGTTTCAAAGGAGAGCTGGAGATGTATTTGAAAGGGATGAAGTCAGAGGGTTACAGAGATAGGACTGGAGAATGGGACTAACTGGGTAGCTCATTCACGAGCTGATACAGACACCAACTAATGGGTTGAATAGCCTCCTTCTGTACTGTAACATTCTACGATTCTATCTATAATACAATAACATTTTAACGACTGTAACATTGTGTTCACAAAACTCAGTCAGCATGTCAATTAAATTAAGCTTTCCTGGTTGACATGAAAATTCATTATTTTATTGCGTATCTCCGAGGGCACATTCATCCTGAGATGCCCTCATCCTCTACTTGAGTAGTATACACCATTCCTACTAAGGCTGCAGGTCATTTAAAGTTGTTGGCCCTCTGATTGGCCTAGCAGTTCAGAACTTGCCCACCATCCTTCAGTAAGTGGGACTCACAAGGCGGGCTATTCATTGAATTCATCCAAAAAGGGTGCACAAGCAAGGTGGCCTTGCATATCTTCAGGGTGAAGTCTCTTATTTGCCTCCACTTGGAGCAGAAGAACATAACAAATAGGAGGAGGAGTAGACCATAGCCCATTGAACATACTATTCAAATGAACTTTTGCCTTCCACGTTTCTGTTTATTCCTCAATTTCCCAAACAAGAAAGGCACTAAGACTCTCATTTTGTTGTTTAACTTTCTCCACATTACCAGTGACTTCCCCTCTGGTGAAGGTCTTGGATATTCAGAAGCAGAAATCAAGATGATCACTTTAGTAAAAATTATCCATGTTCCAAATTTGACAAGTAAATTTTATATCAGTAATATGGATAAACATTATTTTCCTAAAACTACTAAGGATGTTGCCAGAGTTAGAGGGTTTGAGCTATACAGAGAGGCTGACTAGGCTGGGCTGTTTTTCCTGGACCTTCAGAGGCTGAGGAATGACTTACATAGAAGTTTATAAAATCATGATGGGCAAGGGTAGAGTGAATAGCCAAGGACTTTTCCCCAGGGTGGGGGAGTACAAAACTAGAAGGTATAGGTTTAAGGTGAGACAGGAACGATTTAAAAGGGACCTAAGGGGCAATTGTTTCACACAGAGGGTGGTGCATGTATGGAATGTGCTGCCAAAAGAAGTGATGGAGGCTGGTACAATTATAGCATTTAAAAGGCATCTGGATAGGTATATGGTAAGGAAGGGGTCAGAGGGAGATGGGCCAACTGCTGGCAAACAGGACTAGATTAGTTTAGAATACCTGATCAGCATGGACGAGTTGAACCAAAGGATCTGTTTCCATGCTGGAATCTCTATGACACTATAACAGGATTTAAAACTTTAAAAAGGAGTGGTTTCAAAAAGACATTTGATTATTTTGTTGTTCAGAAATGTATTAGAATAATGTCAAAAGTAGGTCACCATAGGACTTCAGTTTGGTTTCTTTGTAGCAACAAATGGCACAAGGCCAGGGATAGGCATGAAATGCCAGCCTTGACAGGAATGCCCACATCGCTGGCATAAATGTAAGAAAGGCATATAGACTATTTCTATCCAATCAAACAAAGGTTGTCAGTGGCGGAAGGATTTTGAGAAGAAATTTGAGTTAAGGAGAAATGGGTGTGATAAAGATTTGCTTGGATTGATGAGGTAGTAAGTGTTAGCACTGCTGCCTCACAGCGTCAATGACCCGAGTTTGATTCCAGCCTCAGGCGACTGTCTTTGTAGAGTTTGCATATTCTCACCGTGTCTGTGTGGGTTTCCTCCGGGTGCTCCGGTTTACTCCCACAATCCAAAAATGTGCAGATTAGGTGAATTGGCCATGCTAAATTGCCTCAGGGATGTGTAGGTTAGGTGCATTTGTCAGGGGAAATGTACAGAAATAGGGTAGGGAAATGGATCTGGGTGGGATTCTCTTCGGAGGGTCGGTGTGGACTTGTTGGGCCAAATGGCCTGTTTCCACTGTACGGATTCTATGAATTCTTTGAAAGACCATAAGACATAGGAACAGAAGTAGTTCATTCAGCCCAACTGGTCTGTTCAGCTATTCAGTGAGAGCTTAGCTGATCTGATAATCTCCAACTCCAGTTTCCTGCCTTTTCCCCGTAACCCTTGATTCCCTTCCTGATGAACAATCTATCACCTCAAGTATACTTAACAACCCAGTTACGACAACCCTCTGTGGTCAGAAAAATTCCACTGATTCACTAGCCTCAGAGAAGAAATTCCTCCCCATTTCCATCTTAAATTTGTGTCCCTTTATGGAAGGGAATTGCCTTCAAAAATGTTGATATATGGGGACCAAACTGCAGGAAGGATCCTTCCAAGCACTGAGAATCTAAGAGATTTCCACATGGAAAATGTTCTCTCCTTCTGAAAATTCACAACAGGACTGCCCAAGTAGACCCATTGTTTCAGCCTGCCCACAGAACACATCTCTTTCTACCTTGACTTGGTCTTTTCTCCCCGGTCCAGTCACTGCCCACTTATATTTGCAATTCCTCGGACAGTTTATGCCAGTTTCAGAATTTCCAGTTTGCAGGCTCCAGCCGTCTCCTCTTTACCATGGACGTGTAATGCCTTTATACATCCACCTCCATCAGGATGGGCTCAGGGCTCTCCGCTTCTTCCTGAGCAAAGACCTGAACCATCCCTACCTACCACCACCTTCCTCCGCCTGGTTCTGGCCTCAACCTGAACAACTTCTTCTTTTGGTAGCATGATGGCTCACTGGTTAGCACTGCTGCCTCACAGCGCCAAGGACCTGGGTTCAATTCCCACCTCAGGAATTGTCTGTGTGGAGTTTGCACATTCTACCCGTGTTTGTGTGGGTTTCCTCCGGGTGCTCCGGTTTCCTATCACAGTCCAAAGATGTGCAGGTTAGGTGAATTGGCCCGTAGTGTTAGGTGCATTAGTCAGGGGTAAATGTAGGGGGAATGGGTCTGGGTGGGTTGCTCTTTGGAGAGTCGGTGTGGACTTGTTGGGCCAAAGGGCCTGTTTCCACACTGTAGGGAATCTAATCTAATTCTTCCATCTCTGTCGCATATGTTCCAACGAGGTTAAAGGGTGACTCAGAAAAGTCCACCTTCTTCCTCAACATCATTGCTGACAAGGTCCTCAACCAGGTCTGATCCAGCGATAGGGTTCCCCTTGTTCTTATCTACCATCCCATCAGCATCCACATCCAGAAGATTTCTACCCCCTCCAGTAAAATGACACCACTGGACATATTCCCTTCCCCTTGTCTGCCTTCCGCAGGCACCATTCGCCCCCAGGACACTCTGGTCCACCAAAAGGTGTAACACCTGTCCATTTAACTTCTCCCTCCTCAGTATCCAAGGACCCAAACATACATAAAGTGCTGAAGCAGCACTTTGCCTACATTTCTCACAATCTAGTTGACTGCATTTGCTGCTCACAACATGGTTTCCTATACACTGGGGAAATGAAGCATAGCTTTGCAGAACATCACTACCTGGTAAGGCAACTGTACCATTCAAGATCGGAGACGGTTACAGAGAATGGTGAACTCGGCCTGGACAATCACAAAGGCCAACCTTCCATCTATAGAATCCACCTACCAGGCCCGCTGTCAAGGAAAGGCCGCCAGCATTCTCAAAGATCCATCCCACCCTGATAATGCTTTTCTACAACCTCTACCATCAGGGAGAAGGTACAGGAGTCTGAACACACACACCAGCCGGTTTTGAAACAATATCTACCCTACTGTTGTTAGAATACTGAATGGACTCACATTTAACATTTGCCTGTTTTTGTTTTTGTTTTTGCAGCTGTTTACCTATTATTTACTTAAATCTGCTATGCTACTTAACTCTGTATTCTGCATGGATTGCTCGCAAGACAAAGCTTTTCACTGTGCCTCGGTACACGTGAAAATAAATTCAATTCAATTCAGTTCTACATTTGGTCCACGTAAAAGCCCCTGAGCTTCCAGTTGCCTGTGACTTTAACACACACCCTGATTCCTGGCCAACATCTTGGTTTCAGGCCTGCTGCAGTGCTTCAAGCTGGAAGAACACCACCTCATTTTCTGCTTGGGGACCCAGACTCACTACTGAATTCAATCATTTTAGAGCCTGAACTATCTAATGCCATTGCCCCCAGCCTCCCCACACTGGGCCTTGTTATCATATAGTCTGCCAGTGCCTATTGTTAGTCACTAACAATCTCCATTAACAGCTAATCACTCTCCCAGCCAGATTGTTATCCACTCCTTTGTCTGTCCAACTGTTTTCTGTCTCTTTGTGCTGTATCCCCACCTATCATTTACTCCTTAACCCCCTCCGCCCACCTTATCTTTTGCATATAAACCGACAAGTTCCGAGGAAGGATCACCGGACCCGAGCTGTCAACTCTGATCACTCTTCATAGATGCTGCCAGACCTGTTCAGCCTTTCCAACAACTTCTGTTTTTGTTTCTGGTAAAATTTCAGGCTGCAGCTCTAGGCTCATCTCCTTCATGCAGGGTAATGAGGGAGGTGGGCCTAGAGATTACACAACTGAAAACCAACAGGTCAGTCAGAGGGCATCAAATTAGTTTGGGCCAAGGGAGATACCCATTATCAAAGGAAATAGATCAGTCACCCAACAGCCCTTTGGTTTCATAGAATCGCAGAATCCCTACAGTTTGGAAGGAGGTCCCATGGCTAATCCACCTAGCCTGCACATCTCTGGACACCGCGGGTGATTTAGCATGGTCAATCCATCTAATCTGCACATCTTTGGACTGTGGGAGGAAACTGGAGCACACAAAAAAAAACTCATGCAGACATGGGGAGAATGTGCAAACTCCACAGCCTGATACTGGAATCAAACCCAGCTTTCTGGCACTAAGAGACAGCAGTGCTAACCACTATATCACACTCAAATGGAGAGTGGGATAGTGCCAGAGTTCTTATTGAAATCCAAGATGGTTAAGTGGAATCCTCATGAGATTTCAGTAAAGGTAGGCATCTTCACCTTGCAAGGCAACTTGGCAAGAGCTCAGCGGGTGGGATTGGGGTGGAAAGGATCCAATTGAAAGAGAATGTTTCTGATCAGTAACCTTGTCAGGAAATTGAGCCGAAATGTTTGGGGATTGTCCAGAGAGGTACACGGTTGGTGATTTTGCTTCACAAAGCAATTATTGCTTAAATGGTTAAGAGAATTTTTTTGTCAACTGCATCTGTAGTAACTTTAATGGTATTATTCATGGATCACACAAATTACTGGCCACAAATATATCCCCACCCCTTCTTGCTGAGCAAAGGGCCTATTACATTAAATCACAGGCAGATGTTCGAAACTTCTTGAACAGCTCAGTAAAACCATCAGTGCAATGTTCCCAGGCTGCTAAGAAAGCAAACAGAATGTAATGATGCATAGCAAGAGTCTGAACATAGAAATCCAGAGAAGTCATTTTAAAACTGTACTTGGCCTCAGTGACACCACATGTGGGTTTTTGTATGCGGTTTTGATCTCTCTCTTTCAAAGAGAGATTGGCTAACAGACAGAGAAGGCCAGTCAGTGCAAAAACAGAAATTGCTGGAGAAACTCAGCAAATCTGGCACTGTCTGTGGAAAGAAAGCAGAGTCAACATTTCAAATCTGCTGATCCTTCTTCAGAATCTCTCCTCACATTTCTCCGATGTACTGGCATTGTCCTCTGCAAGCATTGACTTCTCAAAAGATAAAAAAACACAGTAAAACTTGTAAATATCACAGGCTTGTCCGACTAATTGTCTATACTTCAAAAACCAAGGTGTAATGCAACCAGGATGATCATTTCCAAGTGTAAATGTTCTTTTACTGGTTTACCCTCTGGGTTGTATTGAAGGGTATACCAGCAACTTGCATTGAAAGGCCACAGTGGGGATACTTTGTGCACATTGGCAGACACCTGGCTTGGAAAATAGTTCAGGAATGCTCTCTTTTTAAAAATTCATTCATACGATGAGGGAATCACTGGCTAGGCCAGCATTTATTTCCCTCACTAATTGCCCAGAGGGCAGTTAAGAGTCAACCACATTGTGAGAGTCTGGAGTCACATGTAGGCCAGACCAGGTAAGGGTGACAGTTTGCTTCCCTGAAGGACATTAGTGAACCAGATGGGTTTTTCCCAACAGTAGATTCATGGTCATCATTAGACTACTAATTCTAGATTGTTATTGAATTTAAATTCCAGCATCTGTCATGGCAGGATTTGACCACAGGTCCCTCGGTCTCTGGATTAACAGTCGAGTGATAACAACACTAGGCCATCGGTTCCCTTGCTCACTTTGCATCTACATGTACTTGCTCAGAGGCCATTCAGCCATCTATGCTTTGCACTGTCACGCCATGCAATTAGTGCAATCATAGAAGCAGGCAGCTTTGTCTTTCTGCCAAACAGTCATCAGCTGATAAGACTGGGCATGTGCCAGTGGCTGATGTGGCAAGCACACTGCATGTGCAGCAGACAGGCAGCATGTCTCAAATGTTTATGGGATTAGACCTCAATCAAGTCTACAAAGACATCTGTCAGTCAAGACAAAGGAATTCAAGGACTGGCTCCTATACCAGGCGAGGGAATTGGCCACAGCCAGACTTCTGGTTGGAGGGAGTAGGTCACAATTCTTTTCTCACGATCAGTGAGAAACCTGGTGTCAGGCACCTCCAACACTTCAGGCTCTCTCTGCCTGTTAAATGCTGTTGTCTCCTGTCATGAGAAAACAGAAGGCAATGAGTGAGATTACTATGGTCAGTATGACTGTTCATTTGTTACACGTGGGGGAATGGTGGGAAGATGACCTGAGGGACTGAGGAAACAGATTGGAGGATATGCAGGATTAGTGTGGGAGGCTGAATGCGGAGAGTGAATAGTAGTAGATGCTATAGGCAGTAGAGAGAGTGATACAATAAGAGGTTTGCTCAGAGGTGGTTGCAGTGACAGGGATAGAATGTGTGAAGAGGCAGGCAGAAGAGAAGGACTTACCCTGCCAGTGAAGTAAAGATCATTGATCTTCTTTCTGTGTAGCTGGCTATTCCTCTGCCCCATGGAAACAGCACACCTGGCTGGTGACCTCGGACCAAGCCGGCAGGGTCTGGAAGAGTAGCTTCCCCTGGCAGTGGAGGCCACTTTCTGCAGCAAGTGGATGGCCCTTCTTTGCAACACATCTTCGAGGAGGACCTCAGGTCCCTGTCAGATAATCACAACGCCATCCTCCCTTCCTTCAATATCTTCTGATTCTGATCATGACCCGTGCTGGGTAACTTCAGAATACCATGCTCATTTAATACGCAGTGGCATTTTAAAGATGGCATTGTGTGGCAGATATTTCTGGAAATGGTATGTGGTAAGGGGTGGAAATCAGACATGAAACATGTCACGGGGCTGGGAAGGCTATTAATGAGACAAAAAAACACTGCAGCTGCTAGAATCCAAAGTAGACAGGCTGGAAGAACACAGCAAGCCAGGCAGCATCAGGAGGTGAAGAAGTCGATGTGGAGGTAGACAAGTGCCTACCCACCTTGGATTCCAGCATCTGCAGTTTTTTTATCTCTGCCTTCTCCTCTGTCTCTCCAGCCTTTCTTCAGCTGATCCTGCTGCCAGGTATGATTCTCTGTAATTTGTTCTGAACACCTCTGTCTGCCAAATTCTGGTGTCAGAAGTATTATCTAAGAGTGTCATGTACCTTTATGAATAGATGATGGTTCTTTTCGTGAGCGTGGAAATGTTTGGGAGCAAGAGGGTTATTCCTCAGATGACAGGTGCTCCCCCCAAATTTCCAAATGCCCTCATCTTTTATACCCTTGGCAACCTTTTAATTTCTTTACAATTAGATTGGTTCCAGGTAGTCAAATCCATCAGATTTAAATTTGATACGTTTTCAGTATCTAAGAGCTTAGTTTAAGTTAATTGCTGATTCAAGCTAATTGCCAAAACATCAAGAAGCCTAAGGTTTCCAATCATGCAGCCAATTGTTACATGTTTCCATTGTAGAATTGTCTGTACATCTGCAGCTGCTTACAGGCATTTTCTGGCTTTTCCTATAGGAGCTCTCTCTAGGAAAGTGGATTTTTGGAATTGCATCTTCGGAGGTGCAATAAGGCACTGCCTTTAAAACTTCTGATTGCATTGAATCTGTTCTGCTACAGTTGTTGTAAAGACTGGACTGACTCTATGTGAGTATTCTTCTGTCGCCATGGAAACATTGTGACAGTCGATGTGATCGCCAATGTTGAAAGCTGTATCTGCTGGAAGTCCTGCAATTGCTGGTCCACACGTCTGGCCCTTCATTACCACTCTTGAGTATTTTCATAGCTTGATTAACCAGCTTTGTAACTGCTTGTTCTATGAAGCATATATGGTTTAAAATGTTTGAACTTGGATAGTGGATGAACGGCTTTCCCGTTCTGAAAGCATGCATTCTTCTGCTGTTCTTTAATCTTTCTACTTTCAATTTAACTTTGTGCACTCCATCAATGCTTTCAGTACTGTAGTCAGTGTTGCGTTTTATTTTTTGGCTCAATGTTTGCTTTAGGGGTTGTTCTGTTGGCTCTACACTGCTCCTGAAAAGTCCACTCAATTTTGATATTTGCATTTAAGTTCATATTTTCTAGGTTCAGCATGAGGTTGATTCCCAAGGCTGTTCAAATTTGAAGTAGCTTCTCAATAGGCATAAACCCAGCCAACTTGAAGATAGTCAGTTTCCAAATAAATCTTATTTACTCCTGCTTTTGTACTTTGGAAACTGACAGACTGCTGCTTTTCCTTTTGTTTGTTGCTACTTCACTTCACCTTCAGATTTGTAAGGCTGGCTTCTCTTTTGCTGTTATTTCTTTCAGAAAAGAATCTCAGCTGCACACCATGCAATAATATTCTTGTTACCTAAATGTAACACAAATGAGGTACGTGGATTCTGTTTATTGAGGATCTGTGATGGGTTTATATACATCACAGACTTAAAATTCACACAACACCAGGTTAGAGTTGAAAAATGTGGTGCTGGAAAAACACAGCAGGCCAGGCAGCATCCGAGGAACAGGAGGATTGACGTTTCGGGCATAAGCCCTTCTTCAGGAATGAGGCTGATGTGCCAAGCGGGCTGAGATAAAAGGTTGGGGGGAGGGAATTTGGGGGAGGGGTGCTGGGAATACGATAGGTGGAAGGAGGTGAGGGTGAGGGTGATAGGCCGGAGAGGGCGTGGGGGCGGAGAGGTCAGGAAGAAGATTGCAGGTCAAGAAGGCAGTGCTGAGTCCAAGAGTTGGGACTGAGATAAGGTGGGGGGAGGGGAAATGAGGAAGCTGGAGAAATCTACATTCATCCCTTGTGGTTGGAGGGTTCCTCTCTCACTGCATCCTCCAGGTCATCTCCTCTGTCCTGAAGCTCTTCAGTCACGTCCTGAAACAACGCCTAGGAACCCTCCAGCCACACAGGGTGAATGTAGATTTCTCCAGCTTCCTCATTTCCCCTCCCCCACCTTATCTCAGTGGTGGAGGATAGTACAATTGCAACATTTAAAAGGCATCTAGATGGGTATATGAATATGAAGGGTTTGGAGGGATATGGGGCCGGTACTGGCAGGTGGGACTAGATTGGGTTGGGATAGCTGGTCGGCATGGATGAGTTAGATCAAAGGGTCTGTTTCCATGCTGGACATCTCTATGACTCCACTGTATCCATTGCTCTAAATGTGGTCTCCTCTACATTGGGGAGACAGGACACCAACTTGCAGAATGTTTCAGAGAACACGCACCAAACAACCCCACCACCCTGAAGCCAACCACTTCAACTCTCCTCCCACTCCATGAAGGGCATGCATTTCCTGGGCCTCCTCCACTGCTAAATCCAAGCCTTCCAACACCTGGAGGAAGAATGTCTCATCTTCGCCTTTGGACCCTCCAACCACACGGTATCAACATCGGCTTCACCAGTTTCCTTATCTCCCCTCCTCCCACCTAATCCCAGATCCAACCCTCCAACTCGGCACTGCCCTTTTGACCTGTCCATCATCTTTCCCACCTATCCATTGGATGCTGCCTGACCTGCTGTGCTTTTCCAGTGCTACATGTTTTGACTCTGAACTCTCCAGCATCTGCAGTTCTCACTTTCTCCTGACCTAACCTGTCCACCTTCCTACTCACCCATCCACTCCACTTTTCCTACTGACCAATCACAATAACCCCCTAACTGCAACTACCTATCACCATCACAGCTACCTTCCCCCAACCCCATCCTCTCTCCCTCTTTATATTTCTGAAATATAAATATTTATATTTATTCTTATTTCTCCCCCTCCCAAGTCCTGATGAAGGGTTTCAACCCAAAATGTTGACTTTTTCTGCTCTTCAGATGCTATCTGACCTGCTGTGCTTTTCCAGTTCCATATTTATTGACACTTGAGTTCAAAAACCTGGGGCTGGTAGTCATGTGACAACTTCTGAGTACTTGATTTATTTGCATATTGAGCTCTTAAAGAGACTTTGCTCCAAAGTTGATTGAAGTAACTCCACAGAGACCGTATCCCAGCACCAGGTCACTCTTTATTTACATGTACATAGTACTTGACACAGGTCTGACTTCCTCAAAGCCAGCTCTCAAAGTGAACAGAACCTCTGACACTCTTGTTTTTATCTGTCAACCAGGGCTCCCTGATTGGACCAGATTAACAGCCCCAAACAGAGAACCCATATTCTATGAGGTCTACCTGGCTGACCTCATTATAATGACTACTCTGATAACACAAACAGGGGTTACAGCCAAAACCTGTGGAAGCCAGGCTAATGGCAATGTTGGGCTATCAATGGTACCTGGCTACCAGACCATAGACTTGGGATCTTGACAGGCCAGGTTTGACAGGCTTATTGAGCTGTGTTAAAGAGGGGCTGTGACTTTGGTGGAAGACTACCTATAATTGAGACAAGGAACTCCCCTCCCAAAGGAAACCCCTCTTCCCCCAAAAGCAGGGTCCTCACTTTACCGCAGATTGACCAGTAAATGTTGCTGGGCTACTTACTTGGCAATGGGCCTCACCTTGCAACAGGTAAAACCGTGGTAGGGGCAGGATGAGGCACTTCAAAATCCATTAACTGGCCTTTACGGACTTCAATAGGTCCAAACTGGTGGATGCCAACACCACTCCCACTAACTGCCCCTTAAAAATGGAAGACAGGCTGGGAGCTGGACTACCAATACAAGTCAGTAGGAGATTGATATGAAGGACTCTGGACTGTCCTGAGGGTGCTGCAGAAATGCTAGTTTATTCTTAGTAAAAGGAGTCAATGTAATGTTTTCTGTTGCTGAGTTTGCTGCCATGACCTCTTTCATGTAGATTCACCGACAGTGAAGTTTTATGAATTAGCCCACCATAATTTGTCAAGAGGCACTGGCAGAGACTCCAGTGTTTGTTCTGAATATGACCCCACTTAATATTTCAGCCACTCTTGTGTACACAGTAATGAAAGATCATTGACCTAATGCAGTCTCTGCAATCCAGTTGTCCCATTCTTACTCCATGGTTTGAATCTTATTTAATTAACTTACTTTATCAACATCCAGTTACATAAACACAGAGAGTTTGTTTCTAAGCAAACAATATGTTGGACTGACACAGATGATGATCTGACCTCTCAGTCCAACTGCTCAGTCTGTCACAATCATTTCTGGAAAACATTGAGATTAAAGACTATCTGACAATGTTAAGATGATTTCTGTATCACTAATAGCCGATAGGATGTTGACTCATGATAATTAAGTAATGTTTACACGACAGATGATTAACAAAAACATTGTTTAAGCCCTCAGTCTGGCACGAGGGTTGGGAGCAGGAGAAGAATTGGTCAGCATGGCTGGCTTCTCTTTTGTTCCCACAGAAAGGGCCGATATATTTAGTAGAATGCTGCTTTTCATAAGGATAAGTGCCAAGTCCCTTCCCAAAGCAATTAACTTCCTCTAGAATACTTTGACTCTTTCCCACTCATGACTGTTGAGCAATGAATGGTGGGACGTAACAACAAACAATTAACTGTTCCAAAATCTTCAGAATAGCTGGGAATGTGTAAAGGTGCCAAGGTCAGTGAGTGGTTTGTCTTAATTAATTCACAATTGAAACATAGGAACAGGAGTAAATGTTTTAGGTCTGATAAGTTCTTAAATGATTGTTTATTTGTATCTTGATACCATCTACCCAAGTTGGTTCCAAAATAAGTAACAAGGTTGCTTATCAAAATCCATCAACCTATTATGAAATTTTCAATTGATCCCCAACTTCATCAGTTTTTTGCAGAAGGAAAAGCACCTAGAATTTTTTTACTGGTTCTTGTGTAAAGGAGTTCTTCCTGACAATACCGTGAATACCTTTGCTCCGAAGTTAAGGCTATATCCTTTTTTTTATGGATTATCCCAACAAAATAGTTTTGCTCTATCGACCCTATCAAATCTTTTAATTGATTTCAACATTTTAATTGAATCACTCCTTAGTCGGTCACACTCAAGGGGATACAAGCTTAACATATGTAACCTTTCCTCATAATTTATCATTTAAGCTTCTGTGCTTTCTTGAAACATGCCACTTTAACCAGAAATCTTCCCTTGGATGATGTGACATCATCCTCCTTGTCTTTCCTAACTGATAGGTGAACCACAGTTGGGCTCTTAAAATAAAGCAAAATACTATGTCTGCTGGAAATCTGAAATAAAACAGGAAACGCTGGGGCAACTGTGGAGAGACAGATCAATTTACCCTCCACCACTGATACAGTGATACTAGTGTGTACTACATATAAGGTGCACTGTCGGAACTCACCAAGGGTCCTTCCAGAGCACCAATCAAACGCATGACTTCAACAGGCACAAGGACAGAAGATGCAATGTAACATCATTGCCTTCAAGTTCGTCTTGAAGCCACACACTATCCTGTCTTGGAATTATACCATTGTCCTTTCATTATCACTAGGTCTATATCCGAGAACTCTTCAACAGCACCGTGGACTGAAATGGTTCAAGAAGACAACTCACCCTCACCTGTGATGCTGTTTTTTTTTTGGCGGCACGGTGGCTCAGTGGTTAGCCCTACTGCCTCACAGTACCAGGGACCCGGGTTCAATTCCTGCCTCGGGCAAACGTCTGTGTGGAGTTTGTACATTCTCTTCGTGTCTGTGTGGGTTTCCTCCGGGTGCTCCAGTTTTCTCCCACAGTCCAAAGATGTGCAGGTCAGGTGGATTGGCCATGCTCAATTGTCCATAGTGTTAGGTGCATTAGTCAGGATGGGTTGTTCTTTGGAGGTTTGGTGTGGATTTGTTGGGCCGAAGGGTCTGTTGCCACACTGTAGGGAATCTAATCTAAACCTTCTCACGGGCAACAAGGGATAGATAGTAGATGCTGGCCCAGTTGGTGATGCCCACACACCAGGAACAAATATAGAAACTATGTGTTCAGTTGAGTATCATATAGGTTTTGACTATAGTACAGTTGATAGCGCTGTTCTTACCGAAGTCAGAAGGTGGTAAGTTCAAGGCGAGAGTACAAAGTTTAGGCTAACACTCTCAACCAGGCAGTAAAGGAGTACTTTCAGACAAGACAATGAACCAATGCTTTGTCTGCCTTCTTATGTAGATGTAAAAGATTCCACAGTGCTATTTAAACAAGAGGTTCATGTTCATCTTCTTCAATATTTATCCCTCAACCAAATCATTAAAACAGATCACCTGGTCATTATCTAACTGTAATTTTCTGGAACTTTGTACACTGACTGTTGGTTTTCTTATATTACAGCGGTAACTGCCCTTCAAAAGCATTTAACTGGCTGTAAAACATCTTAGGACATCTGAGGTATGAAATATGTTACATAAATGCACATTGTTTTACTGATTTAAACTGCATGAGGAAATGTAGGTTTAGTTAGTGCAATAGCAAGTTAGTAGCACTGACTGCAGGACATGAGTCATGGTTTCCAGCCCACACTTCTGGTCCTTGTAGCCTTAAAGTTAGAACAATTACATGCTGCCCATTTCTGCCAGTTCTCACATTTTGGGTGCAATATTCTGAGTGGATTACATAGGTACCTTCAGTAGACCAAATAAAAGCAAAAATACTGCAGATGCTGGAAATCTGAAAAAAAGAACTGAAAATGCCAGAGAAACTCATCAGTTTTTGCACTTGAATAATAACTTTGTTTTTCTCTCTCCAGAGATGCTGACAGACCTGCTGACTTTCTCAGCCTTTTCTGCATTTTATTTAATAAAGTAACCTCAAAAACGTGACAGGAGGCTGCTGTGGAATATCTGATGGATTAGAAAACTTACTGAGTAGTAAGCTTCATTTGATCAGTAGGAGAGATCACCTCTGGAGTCAGCCACATCTGCGTGACTGTGTATCTCTGGGAATTTGAAGCAGCATTGGATTTTGGAACAGAGAGCAAGTGGTGCTGTTTGCTTTTTATTGTTTCATAATTTGTAAAATTTTTTTAACAAGATAAATTGAGGCTCAGGATCAAAGGCCCAGCACAAAACAAAAAGTAACGTCACAGAAAAACCATGTTTATTGTAAAGTAACGTCACAGAAAAACCATGCTAATTTGTTACAAGTTACTTTCATTTTAAAGATAAATAGGAGAAATATTTTGAAGATTATAAACTGAATGACTAGTAGGACATTTGTAAAATATCGGAATTGAAATTATAAGTAAGGCAGAGATGCAGGGCCAGGCGATTTGCTGTAGCTGCATAATATAGGAGCCGATGGATTTCATTGTGGTTCATAATAACCACATCTGCAGCAAGTGTTGGTTGCTTGAGGAAATGCAGCTCAGAGTTGAATGAGCTGGAGTCTGAGGTTCGAACACAGTGACATATCAGAAAGGGGGAGAGTTACCTGTCTGCCGTGTTTCAGGAAGCAGTTATACATTTTGGTTTAACCACTTCAAATTTGGTCTGTGGTCAGGAGGGTGTGAGCGAGGCAGGTAGAGAGATCCGGGAGATAGTGCTGAAGGAGCCTGGAACTTTGTTGAACAGGTTTGAGAATCTTGCTCCCTGTGCGATGAGAATGGGAGTTTAGGGAGGATGTGCAAACTGACCATAGCACTGTGGTACAGGAAACCATTCAAGAGTAGGAAGAAAGATAAATATAATTATAATTGGGATAGTATAGATCGAGAGTCTTGCAAGTTGTATTGCCTGCCTGGTGCCTGAGTTTGGGATATCTCATCTGGCTGCAGAGGAAATTAGAGTGGGAGGGTAAAGATCCAGAGGTCATGGTCCATGTAGGTACCAGCAATGTAGGTGGAATGGAGAAAGAGGTTGAGGCAATATGAACAGTTAGGAGCTTAATTAAAAAACAGAAACTCTCTGATTACTACCTGATCCATGAGTTAATTGGTATAGGGTAAACAGATTGAAGGGATACATGTTTGGCTCAAAGATTGGCATGGTAGAAATGGGTTTGAATTCTTGGGATATTGGCAACAAAATTGGGGAAGGAGGGAATAGTTCCGATGGGATTGGCTTCATCTGAATCTTTCTGCGATCAGAATCCTGTTAAATCGCATAATCAGGGCTGTAGGTCAGGCCTTGAATTGTTGGGAGGAGGATTCAGTTGCATGGAAAATTAAAGCTAATGGGGAAGGTGTCAGTGCAGGTTAGTGATGAATCATATTGTTATTAGAAAGGAAAGGGACAGAATGTGTGATTGCCATATCACGCTAATGAGTCGTACAAGAATATGGAAATGCATAAAGCATTCAGAATTTAGTGCAAATTGAGACGAATAGGTCTGATTCAGTGGTGATTACTGAGAGACCAGGTTTGGAAATTGAATATCCATGGGTGCTCAGTGTTTCACAAGGAAAGGCAGGAATGAGGAGGAGGTGGTGTAGTTTTGTTAGTAAAGGATGGGAATGTGATATAGGCACCAGAGATCAAAACATAGAAGCAGGCAGTGTAGAAATAAGAAATAGCAAATGAAAAAAATCCCAGATAGAAATAATCTCTAGGTCTCCAAACAATTGTCCCAGAGTAGGGAATAGTATAAACCAGGATATACTGCAGACTTTTAAGAAAGTTGCAACTATAATCATGGGTGTTTTAATATTCATATAGACTGGATTGATCAAATTGGTAAGGGTAATCTCAGTGAAGAGCTAACTGAATGTATTAGAGACTGTTTCTTGGAGCAATAAGATGAGGAACAAACCAGAGAGCAGGCTATTCTAGATTTGGTATTGTGTAATAAAGTGAGATTAATTAATTATTTCATACCAAAAGATTCTCTTGGGAAGAGTGATCATAGCATGCTAAAAATTCAAATTCAGTTGGAGGATTAGAAACACAAGCGTTATGGAGTTAAACAAAAGTAATTACATAGGCATGAGGACTGACTGGCCCTTGTGGATTGGGCAGAAAACTGCAAAGTGGGACAGGTGCTGAGCTGTGGCAACTGTTTACGGAGCTGTTCGCCAATCCTCCTAAATGAGACATATTCCAGAGAAGAAGAAAGATTGTAAGAGGGGAATAAAACATCCATGGCTAAGCAAGTAAGTTAAAGATATTATAAAGACAAAAACCAAGGCCTATCACATTGTAAAAGCAAATGACAGATTGAAGATTTGGAAACCTTGAATGTCAATAAAGGGCAAATAAATAAGTCATAAAAGGAGCAAAGGTAGATTTGAAAGAAAATTAGCACAACATATAAAAACAGAAAGCAAAAGCATCTGTAATTATATAAAAGGGAAAAGAGTAACTAAAATGAATGTTGACTGCTTGGAGGATGACACTGGGGACAGAAACGACAAACTCACTAAATCAACATTTTGTTTTAGTTTTCATTGTGGAGGATGCTAGCACCATCCCAATAGTAACAGGCAATGCAGAGGTTATAGAAAGGGAGAAATTTAGAATAAATATCACCACTAGGGAAAAGGTACTGAGAAAAGTATTGGGATTGAAAGTAGACAGGTTTCCAGGGCCTACATCCAAAGATCTTAAAGGAAATGGCAGCAGAGGATCTATTAGTTGTAATATTCCAAAGTTCCCTGGATGTGGGAAAGGTTCCTGAGATTGGAAAAATGTTACTATAATGCCCTTACTCAAAGTGAAAGGGAGGCAGAAAGTAGGGAACTACAGACCAGTTTGTTTAAGATGTGTGATTGGAAAACTTGTTAGAATCCATTATTAAGGAAGAAAGAATTTAGAAAGTCAAAATACAATCCATCAGAATCAGCATGAAGGGTAAATCATATTTGGCTAATTTGCTAGAATTCTTTGAAGATGTAACAGGCAATGTGGAAAATGGAAATCCCAGAGATGTAGTGTATCTGGAGTTCCAGAAGGCATTTAATATGATTAACACACAAGGTAAGATTATATGGGCTTAGGGGTAATTTGTTACTTCGGAAAGAGGGTTGACTGATGAAAAAAAGGAGTCAGGCTCTGGTTGGCAGGATGTAATTAGTGAGGTGCTATAGGATTTGGTCTTTGGCTCCCAAAAATTTATAATCTATATTCGTGATTTGGATGCAGGGATAGAAAGTATTATCGCCACATTTGCAGATGATACTACATTTAGTGGGAAAGTGAATTGCAATGAAGAAATAAGAAATTTACAAATAGATATGGATAGGCTAGGTGAATGGGCCAAAATTTAGCAGATGAAGCTTTTATCATGGCTATCTAGTTTGGTCAGAGAAATAAAAAGACAACTTCATATCTAAGTGGAGAGAAACTTCAGAGTGCTTTGGTATAGAGGGATCTGGGTGTCCTCCAGCATGAATTGCAGAAAACCACTATGTAGGGACAGGTAATGAGGAAAGCAAATGGAACTTAGGTATTTATTACTAAAGGAATAGAGTAGAAAAGTAGGGAAGTGTTACTGCAACTGTACAAGGCGTTAGTGAGACCATACCACTTTGCACACTGTTTTGGTTCCCTTTATTTGAGGAGGGATGTAGTTGGAGGTAGTTCAGAGGAGGTTTACTAGATTGATTCCAGAGAAGAGGGGTTTGTCTTATGAAGTGAGATTGAACAGTTTAGGCCTATACTGTCTGAAATTTTGAAGCATGAGAGGAAATATAATTGAGGTATATAAGATGCTGCAGGGGATTGATAAAGTAGATAGAAAAAGAATGTTTCCTCACGTGGGGTAATCTAGAATGAGAGGTCATAGTTTTTAGGATAAAGGGTTTCAAATTTAAGTCAGAGTTGAGGAGAAATTACTTCTCTCAAAGGGTTGTGAATCTGTGGAATTCACTGCCACAGAGTGCGATGGGGGCTGGGACATGAATTAACTTGGTAATGGGTTGAAGGGCTATAGCGAGCAGGCAGGAAAGTGGAGTTGATCCAAGATGAGATTAGCCATGATTGTACCCAATGCCAAAGCAAGCTCAAGGGGCTGAATGCCTTATTCCTGCTTCCAATTCTTCTGTTCTGTGTAATTTCTTATTGAATGATGCTCATCATTCATTAAGGTGAAGAAAAATTGGATTGCAAGTTACAGCAATGTTTATCAATAGCACATTATTCCTTTTCTGATTATTGTGAAAGAGATAACATATTCTCCTGCACATAATGGGTGGCATTACCTTAAAACTAGAATCTGTCATCTGTTCAACTACCAGCAAAGGTGCTGTTTATTTCAATAGATTTAGAAGAGGGCTTTCATTTCAACAAAGCATGCTGGGATAGCTTAACCTCCAGTGCTGCCTCTCACTCCCTTTTATCCTTTGGTGAAAGAAAGCAAGTGGTTTCATGCGAACCCATGTCCAGGTTGAATGTGCAGAAACACAAATTTAGAAGTGAGCTGTGTAGATGGAAGCAGGTGGTTCCAAATTACATGAAAATATAAAATAATATGATAGAATCAAAATTCCTTTTTTCATCAGGAAGGCAGCGAAGGGTTGAAGCAAACAGGAAAGTGGAGTTAAGGCCATGGTTAGATCAACCACTGATTTAATTCTGATCTGAAACTCTTCAGATTATTTCCAGTGCACGTGCGAGTGAGGGTAAGAACAGGAGGATATGGCAGATGAATGCATGGCTTAAAGAATTGGTGCAGGGAGCAGGGATTCAGATTTTTAGATCGTTGGGATCTTTCCTGGGCCAGGGGTGATCTGTTCAAGAGGGATGGATTGCGTGTGAATTGGAGGGGACCAATATCTTGGCGACCAGGTTTGCTAGTGCTGCAAAGGAGATACAGTAATCAGAAATAGTTAGTTGAAGAGACAGGTCAAGCTCGAATATGATAGGGAGCGAAGAATGTCTGTTGGATTAAATTGTATTTTTTCAATGCAAGAGGACTGATAGGCAAGGCTGATGACCTCAGAGTGTGGATAGGTCTGTGGGACTGGGATATTATAGCCATTACAGAAACATGGCTAAGGGAGGAACAGGACTGGCAGCTTAATGTGCTAGGGTACAGGTGCTTTAGGTAGGACAGAGTTGGTGGAAGGAGGGAAGGGAGTTTTGTATTTTGCAGTCAAGATTAGAGTGGTGCTGGAAAAGTATAGCAGGTCAGGCAGCATCCGAGGAGCAGAAAATTCCTGATGAAGGGCTTTTGGCCAAAACGTCAATTTTCCTGCTCCTCGGATGCTGCCTGACCTGCTGTGCTTTTCCAGCACCACTCTAATCTTGACTCTAATCTCCAGCATCTGCAGAACCCACACCTCTGCCTTTTGTATTTGGCATTCAGGTGAGTCTCACAGTAGTAGCCAAAAATGAAATAACTGAAGGATTATCCAGTGAGGCTTTGTGGATGAAGATAAGAAATAAAAAGGGCATGGTGACGTTATTGGGGTTATCCTATAGGCCCCCAAATAGTCAACTGGAATTAGAGGAACAAATATGCAGGAAGACTGGGGAGACTTGCAGGAGCAATAGGGTTGTCATAGCAGGGGATTTTAATTTTCCTAACATAGACTGGGACTGCCAGAGCATTAAGGGCTTAGATGGGGTGGAATTTGTTAAATGAGTTCAGGAAGGGTTCCTCAAACAGTTGAAAGAGGGTCCTACTTGGGAAGGGGCAAAACTCAACCTATTCTTGGGAAATAGGGCAGGACAGATGACTGAGGTGATAATGGGGGAGCACTTTGGGACCAGTGACCATAGTTCTATTATTTTTAAAATAGTTATGGAAAGGGATAAAACTGGTCCACAGGTTCAAGTTCTAAATTGGAGCAAGGTGAACTTTGCTGGAATTAGACAGGAGCTTGCAGGGGTTGATTGGAGTAGTTTGTTTGCAGGCAAAGGGACTTCTGGCAATTGGGAGGCCTTTAAAAGTGAGATAGCCAGAGTTCAAAGTATATATGTTTCTGTTAGAGTGAAGGGCAAGGTTGGCAAGAATAGAGAACTTTGGAAGACAAGAGATATTGAGGCTTTGACCAGAAAAAAGGAGGCTCAGTTACAGACAGCTGGGACCAAGGGAATTCTTGGTATACAAGGATACAGGAGTTTGCTGAAAAAGGAAATCAGGACGGTGAAAAGAGGCACGAAATGGCTTTGGCTGAGAAGATTAGGGTGCATCTAAAGAGGTTCTTTAGTATATTAAAGGAAAAAGAGTAACTATAGAAATAATAGGGTCCCTAAAAGACCAAAGTGGACATGTAGGTGTAGAACTACAGGAGATAAGCGAGATCCTCAATGAATATTTCTCCTCTGTGTTTACCAGGAGAAAGACATGAAGACTTGGGAACTTGGAGAAGTTAATGATGATATCTTCTGGACAGTCCATATCACAGTAGAGGAGGTGTTGGATGTTTTAGAATGTATGAAGGTGGCTCAATCTCCTGGTCCAAGAACACTTCAGGAGGTTCGAGAAGAAATTGCAGGGGCCCTGCCTGATCATTTTGCATAATTGTTAGGCACAGGTAAGGTCCATGAAGACTGGAGGGTGGCAGATATTGTCCCATTATTGAAGAAGGGTTGCAAAGAAAGGCCTAGGAACTATCGAGTAGTGAGCTTAACATCTGTGGTGGGTAAGTTACTCGAGAAAATTCTGACGGATAAAATTACATTTGGAAAGACAGGGGTTGATTAGGAGTAGTCAGCATGGCATTATGAGTGGAGATTATGCCTCACAAATTTGTTAGAGTTCTTTGATGAAGTGACCAGGAAGGTTGATGAGGGCAGGGCTGTAGGTGTAATCTATATGGATTTCAGTAAGGCCTTTGATAAGGTTCCACATGGTAGGCTGCTCTGGAAGATTAGATCGCATAGAATCCAGGGTGAATTGGATACAAAATTGGCTTGATGGTAGGAATCAGAGGGTAATTGTGGAAAGATGCTTGTCAGACTGGAGACCTGTGACTC
This sequence comes from Chiloscyllium plagiosum, assembly GCF_004010195.1. Lineage (NCBI taxonomy): Eukaryota > Metazoa > Chordata > Chondrichthyes > Orectolobiformes > Hemiscylliidae > Chiloscyllium > Chiloscyllium plagiosum. The sequence continues at coordinate 2,250,861 of NC_057749.1, forward strand.
ATGGGGTGCCTCAGGGGTCGGTGCTGGGCTCATTGCTGTTTGTTATCTACATCAATGATTTGGATGAGAATGTACAAGGCATGACTGGTAAGTTTGCAGATGATAGTAAAACAGGCAGCATCGTGGACAGTGAGGAACGGTGTCAGAAATTGCAGCAGCACCTTGATCATCTGGGGAAGTGGGCCAAGAAATAGCAAATGGAGTTTAATATAGATAAGTGTGAGGTCTTGCATTTTGGGAAGTCAAATCAAGGTAGGGGTTTCATGGTGAATGGTAGGGCCTTAAGGAATATAGTGGTACAGAGGGATCTTGGAGTTCAGGTGCATGGTTCTCTGAAAGTGAAGTCATAGGTAGACAGGGCATTGCAGAAGGCTTTTGGCACACTGGCCTTCATCAGTCAGGGCACTGAGTCTAGAAGTTGGGAAGTTATGTTGCAGTTGTGCAGGGTATTGGTAAGGCATGGAGTATTGTGTTCAGTTTTAGTTACTTTGTTACAGGAAGGATGTTATTAAACTGGAAAGAGTGCAGAAGAAATTTATAAGGATGTTGCCTGGACTTTATGGTCTGAGCTATAGGGAGAGGTTAGACAAACTAGGACTTTTCTCTTTAGAGTGTAGGAAATTGAGGGGGGACCTTGTAGAGATAGATAAGATCATGAGAGGCATGGAATGGGTGAATGCACTCAGTCTTTTTCCCAGGATTGGGGAATTGAAGACTAGAGGGTATCAATTAAAGGTTAGAGGCAAAACAATAAAAGGGAACCTGAGGGGCAACATTTTTACACAGAGGGTGTTATGCATATGGAATGAGCTGCCAGTGGAAGTTGTTGAGGCAGGTACACTAGCAACATTTAAAAAGCATTTAGACATATACATGGATAAGAGAGGATTAGAATGATATGGGCCAAGTGCAGGGAAACAGGGAGGGACATTTTAATTGGCATGGACCAGTTTGAGCCAAAGGGACTGTCTCCATGCTGTTGGACTCTATGACTCTATAATTTATATGACTCACAAGGTTCAAGAGACCAAGTGACCTACTCCTCCTTGTAATATTTTTTGTGCTACTGTTATGATCTGTATTGTTCAAGCTGAGAGGCTGCCATTGATTAAATCAATAATTTTGAAAAGGAATTGTATTGCCATTAAAGATGTGGACTTAGAGGGTGATGGACAAAAAAAAATGGGAATGTGGGACTAATCAGAATTACTCCACTCTGAGTCAAATGGCCTCCCTCTGTGCTACAAGTTCTTATGATTCTTCTCAAAGATGCTGAATATTCCAAATATGAAATGAACCAATTATAATGCTATACAATAACATGAACACAATGTTGTACAGTAAATTAATAAGATAAAAGATTGATGTGCTAACGCATGAGAAATCATTTGTCTAGTGGAGACAACACATCAATCCTGAAAAATTCAAAAGAAACTGTAGCTCATTAGTAGCAGTGTCACCACAACATCAGTCACATCGAAGAAGGAATTTTTAGTCGGTCTGTAGGAGGTAAACTGTTTCCTTTAATCACTGATTTTGGGTTTAAACTCTGTGAGGATGGAATTTGACATGTTAATCTGCCAAATATACAAGAGGAAAATTCAGGAATCGAATTTCAGCAGATCTGCTGACTGGCCCGGATCACCATTCTGAGGCTTTACACTTCAGCTAATTGCAATATAATATTTTTGTTAAAAGAGTGAACATCCAGTCACACAACAAAGCTCTAGAGCTGTATGCTTAGACTGTAGTAGATTCAAAGTTTTCTGGATATTGTGGGGTACAGTAAAATAAATTTGGTATTGGATAAGTCACCTCAAGATCACAAGTTCAAACTCACCAGTTGTAAGTTGTGAAATTGAATTCAATAAATCTGTCTGCCCCATAACATTTGCCAGATGGTCACAAAAACCTGTTTTTGTAACATCCAACAGGAAAGAGAAACTCATAACCTTACCAGGTCCACTCTATACATGATTGCAGTCCCATATTGGTGATATGAATTGCTGTGACACATTTGTTCACATCCTGAGAAAAGAAAGGAGTTTTTTTTCTGTAAAACAAAGAACTAGCATTTATATTGTGTGTTTAATTACCTTAACCCAAAAGGGATTCACAGTCAATGAACAACAAATTGAAGTGTAGTTGTAGTTGTAACATAGAATGTACACCAGTAAATGGCTTCAAAACAAAGTTCCAGAAACAGCAACGTGACAATGACCAGACACATAATCTGTTTACGTGACATTGGCTGATGGAAATTGGTCAGGAAACTGGGAGAACTCTCCGGCTCTTCTTCAAATAGTTTCTGAAAGACAATGCCAAATTCAACCTTTATCATGCTCCAGAATAGAAATACAGAATATTTTTAAAAGGGAAAGAGACAAGTAAATGTTTGACCGCAAAAGGTTATGGTTAACCTCATACACGAAACACAGGGAGTCAACGTACAGCTACAGCAAGAAAGGGAAGGCAACTGGTACCTTGGATTTTATTGCAAGGATGTTGGAGTCAAACAAAATAAGAAAAAAAAGAAAAGAACGGTGACCAGAAACAGGCCATTTGGACCATTCAATAAGCTCATGCCTTATCTAAGTTAGCAGCAGTCAGCTAACCCAAAGTGATCTATTTCTTCCTATTCTGTTTCCTGCTAATTAGTCAATTCTCTATTCACCCAACCCAACATGTTCTTGACTTGTGTAGGGTCATTGAACATTAAAGCAGAGGTAGAAATATTCTTAACTATTAACAGGGAGTCAAAGAATAATCAGGAAAGTGGATTTGATGCCTCAATTAGATCAGGCATGATCATATCAAATGGTGGATTGGGCTTGAGGGACAAAATAGCCTATTCATGCTCCTAATTCTTCAGTTTGCTTGTTAATATATTTTTACATTTCCTGCTAGTTTTCTCTCATACTCCAATTTCTTGCTTTTTGGCCAACTTCTGTTAGTTTTGAAAACTTTTCCAACCAAATTTGACTGAAAAGCAAGAAATTGGAGTATAAAAGAAAATTTTTATGAAATATAACAATACACTGACACGCAAATAGATATTTTCTAAATTTCCAACCGTTCTTAATTTCCTTAGCTAGTCAGGGTGGTGCATCAAATATTTTCTTAAATATCTGCCATGGCTTCTTTTAGAAGCATGGAATCCCTGTAGTGTGGAAGCACACCATTTGGCCAATCAAGTCCACATGAACTCTCCGAAAAGCATCCCACCCAGACCCACTCCCTACCATATCCCCATAACATCCTATTTACCATGTAATCTACTAATTTCTCAAATTGAATGTTACATTCTACCATGTTATGATCACTCTTACTGAGAGGATCTTTTACTCTGAGGTAATTAATTATTCCTGTTTCATTACACATTACCTCATATCAAATAGCCTGTCTCCTGGTTGGTTCAAGAACATATAGTTCATATACTCTATGATCACATCTTCCAGGATACCTTTGTTGCTTAAATTCATCCAATCTATAAAATCTCCCATAAATAGTGCCATACATTTCTTAAAATCCTCCCATTTCTTTTTATTGATTTATACTCTGTCCTAGTAGAACATAGCTGTTGAAAGAGGGCCTGTCATTCCACTGATTTCTTATTTATCCACAATGAAATTGATTCTACATTTAGATCCTTGGAACCAAGATAATTTCTCACTATTGTTCTGATCTGATTCTTTACTAACAAAGGTACTAATTCCCTTTTCCTTTTCTTCTATCTTTCTGAAATGTCAATATTCAGAGGCATTTCAGGTCCCAGTTGCACAACCATGTGCATCTCTTAATGACTATCATATTGTATGTATTTCTATTGTGCGTTCAATCCATTTACCTTGTTACAAATCTTGTTCATTCAGGTAAAAAGCCTTTAATTTTGCCTTTTGCTATTCTACTTTGACTTTATTTGATGGTGCATACTCACATTTGTATGCTGTGTCCCTTTCTGCCACATTCTGACTGTCATTACTTGGCACTATTGACTTGTTCTTTCTTTTAACCTCCTAGTTCTCCTGTCACATGAACTACTTTCCTATTTAATCTATAGCCCTCTTTGCAAATAATATATCATTCTGTATTTACATGGGAACCACATCTGGAATACTGTGTATAGTTTTGTTTTCCTTTCTTAAAAGGATCAACTTGCTACAGAAGAGGTTCAATGGAGGTTCCTAGGTTGATTCCTGGAAAATAGGCTGTGTTATGTGGATTGATAGAGCAAATGGGCCTAATTCTGTGGGATTCAATAGAATCTAGGGTGACCTTTTTCTCAGAGGGCTTGACAGAGTAATTACTGAGAGGCTGTTTCCCCAAAGTGCAGCATATAGAGCTAAGAATCAGACTCAGGATAAGGATTGGCCATTTAGGACTGAGATGAAGAGAAATCTCTTTGCTCAAAGTGATGTAAAACTTTGGAATTCTCTGCAATGTCAGATTATGGATGCTTAATTGTTGAGCATATTTTAGACTGAGACATAAGACCTTTGGATGAGGCATATGTCAAAAATTGGAATTGAAGTAGATGATTAGGTAATCAAATGACAGACTGGTCAAGCAGCTATAGCCTATTCCTGCTTCTGTTTCCTAAGTGTCTTCAATCACAAGGTTCTGGCTGGAAATGAGAGGTCTATCATTGAATCATAAGTGCCATCAAAAAGACAGGGCAGTTTCTTTTAAATGTTGAACTACCCTTGATTTATGCCCACTGATTTTCATGGTAACCTGGCAGATGTTGTATCCATGTGGAATGTGGAACTGCAATTACCTTTCAGCCCTCATATCATTGTTGATAAATACCAGCATACATTTTGTTACAATAACTGCGTCAAAAACAGAAATAGTTGGAGAACCTCAGCAGGTCTGGCAGCATCTATGGAGAGAGAAGCAGAATCAATGTTTTGAGTCCACTGACCCTTCTTCATACTGGTTGCAACTTGCAAAAGATGGTATTTTATGCTGAAGACATTTGAGGTGGAAGGGGAGTGGAAGGGAGTGAATGATCAGTGGAGATGGAACCCAGAGTGGGGCTTCCAGGTGAATCAGCGATTTACCTGCACTTTACTCAATTTAGTCTACTGTGTTTGCTGTTCACAATATGGTCTCCTCTAAACTGGGGAGACAAAACAGACCGGACGACTGCTTTGCTGAACACTTCACTCTATGCATAATTATGACCCTCAACTTCCTGTTGCTTGCCACTTCAACACACTACTGTGTTCTCTGGCCACATTTCTGTTTCAAGATTGGTGCAGATGCTGAACGCAGGCTGGAAGAACAGCAACTCATTTGTTGCTTGGGTATTGTGCAGCCTTTAGGATTTAACATTGAGTTTAATGATTTTAGCGCCTGAACACCACGTTCCATATCTTTTACCCACCCCCTACCCCTAGCCCTGTCAAGACACAGGTTGCTTTCATCACAGCCAACCCATTTTCACCACTGTCCCCATTATCATGTACTGTAGCTTTTCCTCTTCCCTGACATAGTATCAACTATCCCTTTGTCTACCTGTGTTTTTCTCTCATTCTATGCTCCATCTCCACCTATCCGCTTACCTTTCTCTCCTTGTGCCCCCATGGGGCTATCAATATAAATACCATCTTTTCCCCAGGTGGCATCTGTTCTGAAGAAGGTGACAGGACTCAATGTTAACTGTGCTTTCACTCCACAGATGTTGTCAGACCTGCAGAGTTTTTTTTTAGATTACTTTACAGTGTGGAAACAGGCCCTTCAGCCCAACAAGTCCACACCGACCCTCCGAAGAGCAACCCACCCAAACCAATTCCTCTACATTTACCCCTCCACCTAACACTACGGGCAATTTAGCATGGCCAATTCACCTAACCTGCACATTTTTGGAATGTGGGAGGAAACTGGAGCACCCGGAGAAAACCCACGCAGACACGGGGAGAATGTGCAAACTCCACACAGACAGTTGCCTGAGGCGGGAATTGAACCGCCTGTGGCGCTGTGAGGCAGCAATGCTAACCACTGTGCCACCATGCCGCCCACCGTTTCTCCTGCAATTTCTGTTTTTGTTTCAGATTTCTAGCATCCTTAATTCTTTGTTTTATTCTAATGTTGAACAGCAGTCATATATTGAGAGCCACACTCCTGCTTCACACTAAACACATGTTCATGGCTAAAAAGACAAAAAAAACATAGAAGTATAAAAATTACAGACAGGAGCCTCATCTCAATTTTTATGAGCAACTTGACACTTCTCCTTTAAGAGACTGAAATGGAATTGGCTTGGTGTGTGACTACTGTGAGGGAAAAGGCTGAAGCTGATTAACAAGCAAACAATAATTTATTCTTCCTTTCATTGAGGGTTATATCATAGTTTTGGCTTATTAAAATAACCATGAATCCCTGCAGAAATGTATTTATAACTGTTATTGACAAAGAAATGAGAGTACAGAGTGTTCTAATCTGAGAAGTAAAATCCACTGAGAAAAAAGATAGAAGTTAACTAAAGAGAATAAATGTCAAGTTAGAACTGAGCTCACCATTGGGTCTGGAAAGCCCTGTTAAGCACCATTCGACTTCAGTCAAATATGGGGATATGGGATTTGATCACTTTCCTGGTCCCCTGGGAGTTGAAAAGTGTGGCTCAGTAGGTCAGACAGCATCCAAGCAGCAGGAGAGTCGATGTTTCGGGCATAAGCCCTTCATCAGGAATGTGATGGGGGCGAGGGGCTGAGAGATAAATGGGGGTGGGGTGGGGTTGGGGGCGTAGGTAGCTGGGAAGGCGATAGGTAGATGCTGTTGGGGTCTGATGGTGATGGGTCAGAGTGGAGGGTGGAGCAGGTGGGTGGGAAGGAAGATGGACAGGTAGAATAGTTCAAGAAGGTGGTACCTAGTTGGAGGATTGATCTGGGATAAGGTGGAGGGAGGGCCAACTACACGGCATCAATGTCAATTTCACCAGTTTCCTCATCGCCCCTGCCCCCACTTCATCCCAGACACAACACTTCAACTCGGCACCACCCTCTTGAACTGTCCTACCTGTCCATCTTCTTTCACACCTATCCACTCCACCCATCCACCGACCTATCACCATCACACCCCACATGCATCTACCTATTGCCTTCCCAGCTACCTACACCCCAGACCCACCCCTCTCTGAGTTATCTCTCAGCCCCATTCCCCCCTCTCCTCCACATTCCTGATGAAGCGCTTATGCTCAAAATGTTGATTCTCCTGCTCCTCGGATGCTGCCAGCGCCACATTCTCGACTCTAATCTTCAGCATCTGCAGTCCTCACTTTCTCCTAGTCCTCTTGCAAGTAATCTTCCATTTACTTCCTTTTCGGATGCTTTCAAAACCAGAGGTTATAAACATTATAGCGTCATAGAAATGTACAGCATGGAAACAGACCCTTCGGTTTCTCTCATCCATACCGACCAAATATCCTAAACTAATCTGGTGCCATTTGCCAGCACTTGGCCAATATCCCTCTAAACCCTTCCTATTCATGTACCCATTCAGATGCCTTTTAAATGTTGGAATTGTACCAGCCTCCACCACTTCCACTGGCAGCTCATTCCATACAAGCACTACCTTTTGCGTGAAAACGTTGCCCTGTAGGCCCCTTTTATATCTTTCCCCTCTCACCATAAACATATGCCCTCTAGTTCTGGACTCCCACACCTCAGGGAATTGACCTTACCTAATAATCCTATCCAAGCCCCTCATGATTTTATAAACCTCAATATTGTCACCCCTCAGCCTCTGACGCTCTAAGGAAAACTACTCCAGCCTTTCCCTATAGCTCAAATCCTCCAATCCTAGCAACGTCCTTGTAGATCTTTCCTGAACCCTTTCAAGTTTCATAACATCATTCCTATAGGAGGGAGGCCAGAATTGAACACAATATTCCAAAAGTGGCCTAACCGATGTCATGTACAACCTCAACATGACCTTCCAACTCCTATACTCAGTGCTCTGACAAATAAAGGAAAGCATACTAAACGCTTTCTTCACTATCCTATCTACCTTAGACCCCACTTTCAAGGAAATATGAGCCAAGGTCTCTTTGTTCAACAACACTCCTAGTACCTTATCATTAAGTACATGCACAGTTACAGAGATAGAATTGGGGGTGTGAGTCTGAGTAGTGTGCTCTTTGGAGGTTTGGTGTGGTCTCTATGCAGCTGAATGGCTTGCTTCCGCTGTAGGGATTCTAAGAAAATATAGATATACGGGAACACCACCTGCCAGTTCCTGTCTGAGCCACTCACCATCCTGTCTTGGAAACATGTCACCGTTCCTGCCCTGTCACTGCGTCAAAATCCTGGACCTGTCTCCCTAAAGGCATTGTGTGTCAACGTATAGCACAAGTGGTTCAAGTAGGCAGTTCACCTCACCGGTTTCTCAAGGGCAATTAGGGATGGGCAATAAATGCTAGCCCAGCCAGCGATGCCCACATCTCAGTGAATTTTTAAAAAAATGCTTTATAACTGTACAACAAGATTTCCCTACTTCTATGTTCTACACCCTGACTAATGAAGGCAGGCATTTGGTATGCTTTCTTCATCACCCAGTCTAACTGTGCTGACTCCTTTAGGGATCTTTGGACTTAAGAAGCTTTCTCTCTCAGTACTCCCAAGGGATGTGAGATGGCACGGTGTCTCAGTGGTTAGCACTGCTGCCTCAAAGCATCAGAGATCTGGGTTCAATCCCAGCCTCGGGCAACTGTTTGTGTAGAGTTTGCACGTTCTCCCCGTGTCAGCATGGGTTTCCTTTGGATGCTCCAGTTTCCTCCCACAATCCAAAGATGTGCAGGTTAGGTGAATTGACCATGATAAATTGCCCATAGTGTTGAGGAATGTGTAGGTGAGGTGCATTAGTCAGGGGAATGTGTCTGGGTTGGTTACTCTTCAGAGGGTGTGGACTTGTTGGGCCAAATGGCCTGTTTCCACACTGTAGGGATTCTATGGTAAGTGTATAAGATCTGCCTTAATTTGCCTTTCCAAAATGTAGCACTTCACATTTATCTAAACTAAACTCCATCTGCTGCTCCTTGGCCCATTGTACTCTGAGGTAAGCTTATTCACTGTCCACTGGACTTCTGCCAATAAATCTAACAGGTAATTCATGAGAAACTTCTTTAGCATTTGGAACTTATCACCCGTGTGGAATAATTGGCATAATTAGCACACATTAATTAAAGGGAAATGCTCAATAAATACATGAGAGAGGTAGGAAAGATTTTTTCTTTATTCATTCATGGGATAAAGGCATCAATAGCTCCTATGTGTTGAAAGAGTTAGATAAAGAGGGAAAGGAATAATATCTTTATACTGAGAACACCAGAATAGTAGATGAGCTAAATAATCTGCTTCTGTGCTGTGGATTCTATGCAATTCCGTCTGATCATGACTAGAGATAGAATTTAGGGGTAATGACACCCTTCCCCCTTGTCGATATCTCTATGCAGCATCAGTACTCTCTGATAAACTAGAGGAGTGTGGGATTGATAATTAGAAGCCAAAGGGGGTAAGTCAGTTTTTCCACATCCACAATAACCACACCTCCCAATCCATTGGATCATCTTCCATTTGGCAGCCCCACTTAGAACTGATGCAAGATACTCATCAGAAGTGTGTGAACTGAAGTGAAAGATAGCCAAGAAGCTTAGAGTTTCACACAGTCTGAATGTGAGTTGCCAGATGAATCTCACACATTCTAGTTGCTGAATATTATAGACTGCTGCATAATAATAGTTGATGGGTCTGTGAATAGTCTGTGGAATTGAAAGATTTGAATTATGAGTGGATAGTTGGGCAGTTGGCAGCAGAACCTTGGCTTGAAATGTCCTAGCATCACATTTTAAAATGAGAAAATACAGAATACATATAACTTTCCCAGACATCACAAGAATGTATTTGCAGAATTGAAATAGGAAATTCCCAAAGACATGAAGACTGCTTTTCAAACTCCTGGCCCTGAACTGAGGCTCAAGCCTGCGGAGGTGTGTGATTGTGCAGTTCAACATTCGCACCAATATTAGTTTGAGAACTATAGTTCCTTGCTATAGGTATAATCTGTTTTTCAGATGTATTCAGTTTGTAGGAGCTGAAGAGGTGAGCAGGTGATAACTTTTGATATTTCATTGTCTCATCTCAATATCTCAGATCAGGAGCAATAAAATCATGTGTATCCTGTGCAAGGGCACATACTTGGTTCACAGTAGTCTCTCTATTCTGTGCCAGTTTTTTTTTCCCATTTGGCAATAGCTTCCTTAAAGTTTCAAGTCATCCAGATAATTTTACCTATCTTGAAAGCTTCCTTCCATAATGTCTCTTACAAGACCACTTCCTCTCAAAATGTGCTCTATCCAGAGTCTCTGCCTTCCCTAATCATATTCAATATTTCTTTTTGTCTATTCACTCTCTATAGCATTTCATCATGTGTTGCTTTTTCTGACTGGCTGATCGTTTCCAACAAACCCACATTTCAAAGTTATTCAGCAAGTTGGTCTCCTTCCATAAGGTCCATACCACACACTCATATAAAACAGTACTTCAAATCAAGTTCTTTACAAGTCCCTTTCTGAATAGTAACTTTCTTTCGTTTTGCTATCCTTATTTCTTTATTGCATCTTCCACCCACATGTATTATGCTTCCAAAATACGTGAATTCTTGCACGTTTTCATTTTCATCCTTCTATGAATACATTAGTACATCTTGAAGTTATCACTGATGCCTCACAGCACCAGGGACTTTGGTTCAATTCCACCCTCTGGCAACTGTGGAGTTTGCACATTCTTCCTGTGACTGGGTGAGTTTCCTCTGGATGCTCTGGTTTCCTCCCACAGTCCAAAGATGTGCAGGATAGGTGGATTGCCCATGCTAAATTGCCCATAGTGGTCAGGGAAATACAGGCAAATGGGTTAACCCTGGGAATTACAGGTTACAGGGATGAGTCTGGGTGGGATGCTCTTTAGAGGGTCGGTGTGAACTTGATAGGCTGAATGGCCTGCTTCCACACTAGAATTTTGAGGGATGAGCTTTGATTTTGTTAGATTAGATTAGATTAGATTACTTACAGTGTGGAAACAGGCCCTTCAGCCCAACAAGTCCACACCGACCCTCCGAAGAGCAACCCACCCAGACCCATTAATATTTGCTTTTGTTCCAAACTTTATGCCTTTTGGTCGGGGTTATCCTTGGGCAAAGGGATGATTGAATATAGCAAATGTCAGGAATCTGCTGTGTTAAGAACTAGTTAACATTTCCCCCTAGCCCTTTAAAGTTCCTCATTGTCAATAGATTTCACCCACAGCCTTCAGTTCATTGTGTTCCTGTTTTCCATGATTTATTACTTTGAAAATAATCTGAACTTAAAATTTTGCACAGTTGCACTGATGAAGGGCTTTTGCCTGAAACGTCGATTTTCTTGCTCCTCGGCTGCTGCCTGACCTGCTGTGCTTTGCCAGCACCACTATAATCTTGACTCTGAACTCCAGTATCTGTAGTACTTACTTTCACAGTTGGCAATACAGCCAACTAAATAGATCCCATAGCTTGGGGGATGGTTTAGACCTATTTCAGACAGTATCTGAATCATAATGTTCAAGAATATTATCATTGCCATTACTGCCCAAATGGCAACTCAAATACTGAATCCCAGTTGATGCTCCAGTGCAGAAGACAGAGTGTGTAATATTGTCAGAGGTGTTGCCTTGCTTAACTAATCTTTTGGAATTCTATGAAGACATTACGAACATGGGAAACAATGGAGACCCAGTAGATATAGTTTATCTAGATTTCCAAAAGGCATTTGACAAGGTGCCACCCAAAACGTTGCTGCGTAAGATAAAAATGCATGGCGCTACGGACAAGGTATTAGCATGGATAGAGGATTGGTTAAACAACAGGAAGCAAAGAGTGGGAAATAAATGAGTGCTATTCGGGTTGGCAATCAGTGACTAGTAGTGTGTCTCAGGGATCAATGTTGGGATTGCAAATATTCACAATTTATATAGATGATTTGGAGTTGGGGATTACATGTAGTGTGTCAAAGTTTGCTGATGGCACTAAGATGAGTGGGAGAGCAAAGTGTGCGGAGGACTGTGAAACTTTGCAAAGGGACATTGATAATTTAAGTGAATGGGCAAAGATCTGGCAGATCCAATACAATGCTAATAAATGTGAAGTCAGCCATTTCAGTAGGAATACCAGAAAAAAAGGACTATTACTTGAATAATAAGAAATTGCAGCATTCTGCTGTGCAGAGGGACCTGGGTGCTCATGTGTATGAATCACACACGATTGGTCTGCAGGTAAAACAGGTAATTAAAAAAGGCAAATGGAATTTTGTCCTTCATTGCTAAAGGGATTAAGCTTAAAAGCAGGGAGGTTATGTTGCAGCTGTACAAGGTGCTGGTGAGGTCACACTTGGAGTACTGTTTGCAGTTTTAGTCTCCTAACTCGAGAAAGGGTATACTGGCACTGGAGGGGGTGCAGAGGAAGTTCACTAGGTTGCTTCTGGAGTTGAGGGAGTTGGCTTATGAGGAGGTACTAAGTAGACTGGGATTATATTCATTGGAATTTAGAAGAATGGGGGAATCTTGTAGGGGGCAT
>NC_057749.1:2263549-2277175 GCF_004010195.1 Chiloscyllium plagiosum
AGTGGGCTAGTGTAGGTTAGGTGGGCTTGGATCGGTGCAACATCGAGGGCCGAAGGGCCTGTACTGCGCTGTATTCTTCTATGTTCTATGTTCTAAACATATAAAATTATGAAGGGAATAGATAAGATAGAAGTAGAGAGGATGTGTCCACTGGCAGGTGAAACCAGGACAAGACAGCGTAGCCTCAAGATTAGGGGGAGCAGATTTAGGACTGAATTGAGAAGGAACTTCTTCACCCAGAGGGTTGTGGATCTATTGAATTCCCTGACCAGTGAAGTGATTGAGGCTTCCTCAATAAATACTTTTAAGGCTAAGATAGATAATTTTTTGAACAGTAAAGGAATTAAGGGTTGAACAGTAAAGGAATTAAGGGTTATGGCGAGAGGGTGGGTAAGTGGAGCTGAGGCCACAAAAAGCCATGATATTATTAAATGGCCGAGCAGGCTCGATGGGCCAGATGGCCTCCTTCTGCTCCCAGTTCTTATGTTAAACCAAAATTCTGTCTGCCTCTTTAGGTGCATCAGGAGATCTGTATTATTGTGTGTCGGAAGTATTCCTGATATCCTGACTGAAAACAACAAATGCTGGAGATCACAGCGAGTCAGACAGCTCCCACGGAGAGAAAGCAAGCTCATGTTTTGAGTCTAGATGACTCTTTATCAGAGCTGACATGAAGTGTGGAGCAGACAGCATTAATACTATAGTTTGAGGTGGGGGGTTGGTGGTATGGGTGTAGAACAATGGGGTGTCTCCTGCCAGACTTGAAAGGACAGACAGTCCCACTGGGATAGGGGTAGAGGAGATAGTTCAGGATAACAGAATGTAACAAGCTACAAGCAAGGGATGAAATGGGAATTAGTTCACAATTTGAAGGTGTTGAACTCAATATTAAGTCCAGAAGGCTGTAACGGGCCTGGTCTGAAAGTGAGATGTTGTTCCTCCAGTTTGTGCTGTGATTCACTGGAGCATTGCAGCATACTAAGGACAGACATGGATATGTGAGCAGGACATTGTTAAAATGACCGGCAATGGGAAGGTAATGTTTGTGTACAGATTGGAGGTGCTCTGCAAAGCGGTCACCCAGTCTGCATTTGGTTTCTCCAATATAGAGTCGGCCACATTGGATGTAGTGAATAAAATACACAAGATTGGAGGAAGTACAGGGGAAGTCCTACTTCACCTGGGAAGACAGTTTAGGCCCTTGGATGGTGAACAGGGAGGAGGTGAAGGTGCAGGTGTTGCAACTTCTGTGGTTACATGGGAAGGTGCCAGGGGGATGGAGGGGTGGTGTTGGTGGTTGTGAAATGGAATAGGGTGTCCCAGAGGGAAGTTGAAACTTTGTTGCTGGAACAGCACAGCAGGTCAGGCAGCATCCAGGGAACAGGAGATTCGACGTTTCGGGCACAGGCCCTTCTTCAGGAATGACCTCATTCCTGAAGAAGGGCCTGTGCCCGAAACGTCGAATCTCCTGTTCCCTGGATGCTGCCTGACCTGCTGTGCTGTTCCAGCAACAAAGTTTCAACTTTGATCTCCAGCATCTGCAGACCTCACTTTGTCCCAGAGGGAATGATCCCTGCGAAATGTGGACAGGGAGTGAGGGGAAGATTTGTTGGGTGGTGGTGTTCTGTTGGAATTGTCTGAAATGGCAGCGAATGGTCCTTTGAATGCGGAGGCTGGCGGGATGAAAAGTGAGGACAAGGGGGACTCGATCATACTGTTGCGAGTGATGGGAAGGGGCAAGGATGGAAGCACGGGTGATAGGTTGGATGCGATTGAGGGCCTTGTCAACCACAGTGGGGGGGGGGAGAACCACAGTCATGGAAGAAGCAAGTCACGTCAGCAGCTCTGGTTTGGATACCGTACCTAGCATTCATCAGTCAATTAAAAACTGAGGAATTGGCTATTTATTATATTTCCTGTGGAAACCTTGCTCTACATAAGTTGATTAGTCTAACAACATTGTGTTAAATATTAAATTATGATGTGTTCTGAGATGATATGAATACAACTGTTAATTGAAATTACTTTCTTCAGTTATTTCCTCTCCACCTTTTGTAAAGACACTTTTAATGGCCTTAAATATCCTAATGCCCCTTAAGTTATATTATCTCAGTGTATTGAAAGTGATATGCAGGTGAGCCATTTCCAGAATGTTTCCTTACTGAAGACAGCTTTTGATTTCCCAGCATTCATTTCGGAAATTATATCTAATTTGCTTTATTTTTTTCTGCAATATGAATCTTGGGGTTGAGAAAGTGCTCTTCCAGGATTATTACACAGCACGGGCACAATGGAATAATATCTTTTCATCTCCGTATTTGAGTCAAGACTTAGTTCGTTGGATGAAAGTCTCCTTTTTTCTTTGGTTGCAATGAACTTGGTAAATTTCAGTCTAGCTCCTAGAAATCTGTAACATAAAGCTGCTTTCTTGTACTATTTGCCTCTAAGTTAGAGTATCAATGGCTGAAAATGATGGTTAGAGTCATAAAGAATAGAGACGGGGAAGAAATCCTGGCTTTGTTGGTAACATTCGTATTCAAAAGTGAATTGAAAGGAAAAACACTTCATTAATGATGGAACTACACAATAACACTGCCTTGCAACACACCATTCAGCCCATCAGATTCAGTTCATTAAAATTTTGCTATAATTTAGGTCATAGATTTGGAGAATGTTCAAGGAATTGAGTGCTAACTGGCTAGACTTTGTATTGAAAGGAACAGAAACTTCTCTCCATCACCTACAAAATAGCTGAGGACTGTCAACTGAGAGTTCCTGGAGCTGGTCCGAGATCACAGCCATGCACACCAATGGCAGCTGCTAAGGTGAATTGATCTCTACAAGGGGAACATGGACTGCTCCAATTGAGGGCAGTCCTGGTAAGTAGCCTTAATCTTCGATGAAGATGTGTCATTGTCTTTCTAGTTCCTTGGTCAATACCGGTGGATCAACCAGCTTGCTACATCATTGCAAAAGGACAGTTAAATGAGGTATCCAAGATGGCGGCGGTCTGAGTGGTCTGCTGTGCTGGGCTCTGTGCCATACCCCTGAGCAATGTGGACCTTTACCCACCCCTCACTAACCACCAGGAGAAAAAAGTACTAATTTAAACTTGTTGATCATCTGGAGCTGCTGAAATCATGTGTGACAGTTTTAAGGCCAGGATGAAATCAAAGGGGCCTAAAGGAGCACAGCAGACAGGACTCTCCCTACTGCTTCGAGGGTGCCTGCAGCCAGTGTTCAAACTCCCGTGGCGGCCCCTTTGGATCTAACAGGACAGCAACATTTACTCTCGGAATTTGCCAAACTCTGAGAGAAGATTGAAGCAGCAGTAGAACGACTATTTGCCATGCTGAGAAAGCAGGAGCAGGAATTCCAACTACTGGACTGAAGAATGGAGGCAGTGGAGGAGAGGACTGCGGCATCTGAGACCATGGCAGAGGTCTCAGGAGGAAGGATCAAAACGCTGGAAGACTAGGTTCGGGACCTTCAGGAACAAGTCGATGACCTGGAGAATAAAAATAGGAGAAAAAACTTGCGGCTTGTGGGTCTTCTGGAACATGAGGAAGGTGAGGACCTTGTATGCTTCTTGGAGGGGTGGAAAGACTGGGAAGAAATTCACAGGATTTAATGTACAAAGGCTCAAGAGTAATGTCTTTTTCAGGATTTCTCTGGAGCCCTAATTAAGAAGAGAAGGGCATTTGATGAAGTCAAGAAAGAATTAAGGGACCTGAACATTCAATATCCTTTGAGGTACACGGCCCTGTTGCGTTTTACCCACGGGGGACGGTATATAACTTTGACTCCACAGAAAAAGGCAAAGGACTTTGTGAATTCTTTGAATTGAAGGACTTGAGTCGGGATGGGAGGGGAGGGGGCATCGTTGCGAACAATGGTATGGGATTTTTAAATTGCCCCCTTTTATTCACTTCTCTTTCCCCCTTTATTTTTTTGTGGTTATTTGCTTTATATGTACAGCCTTGTTGTAAAACTGGAATTATTTTACATATCAGTTGGTTGGGTATTGTCTACGGCCCCTTTTTATTTACTGCTGTCCTTTTGATTTTGTATTGGGGTGGATATATCTGTGGTTAAGATGAGTGAAGGGGGGATGGACATCCATTGTTAGCTTTCAGAATGTAAATAACAGGTTTTCCTCATTTGTGAATTGCCTGAGGCTAGGGCACGGCCTCAGCTATAGGGAGGTGGTAGTAAGGATTGGGAGGGTTGCTTCAGTCAAATGTAGTGATTAGTTTTTTAGTTGTAGTAGTTTTTATAGGAGTAGTTTTTAGATTTCATACAGTTAATGTCTTTGTAGCTCATCTCACCTCAGATAAGCTTCCTTCTCTTGGGAAACCAAGGGCTGCCCTGGATGACCATGGCTAGTGACTTGTTCAGGTGAGGCACCTGGAATATAAAAGGGAGCCATTCTTCTATTAAAAGAAAGATGTTGTCAAGCCTTCGGAAGGAAAGGGTGGACATTGCCCTACTGCAAGAGACGCACCTAACTGATTAGAACATCTGAAACTGCAGTTGGGGGCGGGGGGGGGGGGGGGTTATGGCAGGGTATTCTTCTTCTCCTTCAACTCTTAAGAGTAGAGGAGTGGCTATACTGGTAAGAAGGATCCTCCCTTTCCAGGTAACGGAGCAGATTAAGGACTAACATGGACAGTTTATCATTCTTAAAGCCCTAATACATGGAGAAGAGTATGGCGTCTTGAATGTATATTGTACCCCGGTGCACCCCCTTGCAGTTGCTAAATTAATGAATCATGGGTTGTGCCGCATGATCATAATTGCCTAATAGATCCTGAAGTTGACAGGGTGCCAACGGGCCTGGCAGGTATACCTGCACAATCTAAGCAGTTAGTGGACATGTATGAAGAGTTGGGACTAGTGAACATGTGGAGGCATCTCCACCCTATTGGAAGAGACTTAACGTTCTATTCCAACCCATACAAGTGCCATACGTGAATTGACATGTTTTTTTATGCCAATTGACGCTATGGACAGAACACTGGCGTGCAAAATTGTGAATATAGCTGTCTTGGATCATGCGCCAGTGTATTTAGATGTTAAAATAAGGGTAGTGGAATGGATGCATGGCACTGCCACATGGACTCATTTCTGTTAAGGGATAGCAAATTTGTTGAGTATATCAGAAGAGAGTTCAGGGCCTTCTGGGATATCAGAGCTGAAAATGTGTTGCTGGAAAAGCGCAACAGGTCAGGCAGCATCCAAGGAACAGGAGAATCGACGTTTCGGGCATAAGCCCTGAAGAAGGGCTTATGCCCGAAACGTCGATTCTCCTATTCCTTGGATGCTGCCTGACCTGCTGCGCTTTTCCAGCAACACATTTTCAGCTCTGATCTCCAGCATCTGCAGTCCTCACTTTTTCCTTCTGGGATATCAACTAAGGTATGGCCAGTAATCCACTAAGGCATATTTACGAGGCCTGATCATTTCGTATTCTGTGACTAGAAGAAGGCAGAGGGAGGTGCAACAATGGATGCTGGAGGCCCAGCTGCAGATAGCGGAGGAAACATATTTTAATAGGCCCTCTTTGGTCAAGTTGCAGCAGGTCACGGCCCTCCAGGTGGCTCTCAACTCAAATGGCTAAAAAAAAAAGAGGTCTCCTTTGCTAAACAAAGACTGTTTGAATTTGGAGATAAGCCAGGTAGATATCTGGCATATTTGGCTAAGAGGAAAAATGCTATTAGGGAGAAGGCTGGTACGATTACCCATGAGTTGAAGAAGATTTAGGGAAAAGTTCACAGAGCTATATCGGTCGGAGGGAGGCGAGCACTGTGCAGAGAGAATGCAGTCCTTTTTTGAGAATCTGGACGTCCCCAGTATAAACACGGAACCAGCTTCTCTATTCAATGCGCCTGTAATGGTACAGGAAGTGCAGGAAACAATAAGGCATCTCCAGGGTTGCAAAGCACCAGGGCCAGATGGATTCCCAAGTGGATTCTATAAGGAATTCATAAATGTGTTGGTGGAACCACTTCTGGGGATGTAAAGCTATTCATATGCACAGGATTGTCTGCTGCCCTCTCTTAGGGAGGCTAATAACGCTCTCATTTTAAAGAAGGGAAAATACCCTGAAGAGTGCTTCACATAGACCAATTTCACTGTTGAATGTAGAAGATGCTGGCTCTGAGGGTGGACGAGGTCCTGCCCCATATTATAAAAGAAGATCAGACAGGTTTTGTTAAGGGCCATAGCTCCTCCAACAAAATCAGAAGGGTACTGAACATGGTGCAGGTATGCCAGCAAAGACTGATCCCAGGTTTGGTGGTCTCCCTAGCCGCAGAAAAAGTATTTGATTGGATAGAATGGCCTAGAGTGCTTTGGTCTGGGGGGGATCCTTTGCCAGATGGGTGGCAGTATTGTATAATGATCCTAGGCAGCAGTCATTACAAATGGAGCTAAGTCAGATAACTTTAACATTGGGAGAAGTAGTTGACATGGGTGTCCTCTCTCACCACTATTATTCACATTGGCAATTGAGCCTGAAATAGTGGCGCCAAGGGTGAGAATGCAGGAGCATAAGATCACCCTATATGCTGACGACGTCCTTTTGCTCTTGGCCAATCTGGAGAAGTCTGTCCTTGACTGATTCAAACAATTAATTTATTTGGTGGTTTCTCAGGCTATGGGATCAACTTTACAAAATCGGAAGTGATGTTGGTGGGGGGATTAGTGGAGGTGCCTAATCTGAAGGATGGAATGCAGTTCCCGTTTAAATGGTTGTCAAAAGGCTTTTTGTTTTTGGGAATTTTACTACCCTTCCTTCCACCAGCTGTATAAAGCTAACTATATACAACTATTAGAGAGAATAAAACAGGATTTGCAGCAGTGGGAGGGGTTACCGTTATCATGGTTGGGCCGAATACCCCTGATTAAAATGAATGTTCTTCCTCACCTGCTGTACCCAATGTGAATGCTCCAGTTGCTGTTACCCAGACGAGTGTTAAGGAGGCTCAATGGTTGGCTCGGGGCCTTCATTTTGTGCCACAGGTGCTCTCTAATTAAATTTACTAAATTGCAGTTTTTGCAGGGTGAGGGAGGGGTGGATCTTCTGGATTTGAAGAAATATCAAATAAGCGCCCTGTTAGCATATGTTGGTGACTGGGTACGGGGGGATTTCGGAGTCAATTTGGTTTGACATTGAAGCCTCGCAATCGAGATGTCCTCTAGTTAATTTATTATTTATGGATAAGATGAAATCCATGACCGAGCAGTGTAAGAATCCAATCGTTTTAAATACGGTGAAAGCTTGGAGGATAATGAGGCAAGACGAGGACCTCGCCGTTTACCCCGTTGGAGGGAGCCTAACGATTTAAACCTGGGGCAATGGACTCCGGCTTTAAGTTAATGGAGAATAAGGGAATCTCATGCCTGGGTGATTTGTTCAAGGGGGTGGTCCTGATATCATTTAGTCAGTTAGGCCAGAAATATGGATTGTTTAATACGGACCTTTTCCGGTACTTTCAGATTAGGGACTATATACAGAGGAATACCACGTTCCTGGCTCAGTGTTACAAGTCAGGCGTGGAGAAAAGAGTACTCCAGTGTACGGGTGCTCTTTCAGTCAGTACTTTGTATCATTTACAGACAGGTCATGCCCTGGGGATGTGGAATCGACAGCTAGGAGAGGATATTTCATCAGATGTATGGGAAGATTAGATTCCCTACAGTATGGAAACAGGCCCTTCAGCTCAGCAAGTCCACACCGACCCTCCCAAGAGTAGCCCACCCAGACCCATTCCCTCCCACTTAACACAATGGGCAATTTAGCATGGCCAATTCACCTGGCCTGCACATCTTTGGACTGTGGGAGGAAACCCACACAGACACAGGGAGAATGTGCAAACTCCACACAGACAGTTGCCTAAAATTGGAATCGAACCTGGCATCCTGGCACTGTGAGGCAGCAGTGCTAACCACTGAACCACTGTGCTCCCTAGATATATAGGGAAATGTAAGGAAAATTTCAGTATGTAACAGAACGCAGGCCATGCAATTGAAGATCTTACACAGGGCTCATATAGTGCCAGAGAGGCTAGCGAAGTTCAAGAGAGGAGTGTCATCAGGGTGTCCCAAATGTAACATTAGTATAGGCATTCTTACACACTGCTGCTGGTCATATTGTAAGATCCAGAGATACTAGAGTGCTATAGTAAGGGAGCTAAAGGACATACTGGGGATTGAAATTAACATGAATCTGGTATTTCTTCTTCTTCAGAAACACCACCAGGTCTTATGGGGTGGCGTAGGCTGGAGATGGAGCATCTCCTCCAAGATTATCTCATAAATATGGTGCACCACAAAACGGAGCCGTTTTACAAGACATGGCAGACCTTTTTAGATTATATTGACACAGACATATCAGCAATATTAATTAGGGTTGTGGATTGCCAAATTTGCCCTCTCTGGGGAAGAGATTGTGTAACATTCTTACCCACTTTGCGAGGAAGAACATTCTAGTGAATTGGACGTTGGAAAAATGACCAGGTCTTATGGGGTGACGTAGTCTGGTGATGGAGCATCTCCCCCAAGACCACCTCACAAATATGGTGCATCACAAAATGGAGCAGTTTTACAAGTCGTGGTGGCCCTTTTTAAATTATATTGATGCTGACTTATCAGCAATATTAATTAGGGCTGTGGTATAGCCGTGGGAGTTAGTATGGGTGCTCGTGGGGCGCTGGGAGGAGGAGGCTGGGGAAAAAAAGAATACGGGTACTGTAGCTGGTGCTCCCAGGGATGGGAGCCTCCGTGGAGCTGTTATGAGTGAAATAGAATAAAGTAGTGAGATAGAAGTTAATTGAATTTAGTTTAAGTTGATATTTATTTAATTTGTTTGTAGTTTAGTTTAAGTAGATATGTTTTTTTCTGGTAGAATAGTAGATCATTCATTAATAATAGTATCGCGTTATAGCTTTGTTGTACTGCCTCTACGTTTCTGCTTTTAAGTGTTTTTTTGTATATAGGTGTTTTGTAAAAGATTTAAAAAGGTCTCCAACAAAAATAATTATTAAAAGAAAACAACTACATGTTGGCCAGACCAGATAAGTATAGTGAAGGAAATCTCTTAACCATTTAACAGCAATTTGGTTGATTAATCTAGTAGTTTAGTCACCAATATAACTAGTTTTTAATTTCAGTTTTATCAACTAATTAAATTTAAATTCCTCCAGCTGTTGCACTGGGGATTTTTTGCCCCCTCATCTGATCCTATTTGCTAGAGTAGTTTAATGTTAGTTCATTGTGTCCCTTACTACCATACTCTAGTTATCATTATCCATATCACTATCATGCAATATTATATTGTTATTTCTTATTAATGTGGAATAACTGGACTGGAGTTATGGTTTTATCTAAAGATGTGGAAACTAGTCAACTGAGTCAAGCAACAAGAAACTCACATCTCCTGATTTAATTTACATTTGAACAAAACGGTGCATATATTGAACATGAATGGATTGCCTGCAAATATTCAGCTTGGAAATACAATAGAGTCAGAATCAGGAATATACAAATGGACTATATTCCAGCTTGGCAAAGCAGAAGAGAAAAGGAAATGGATTTGGAACAGCAAGAAATGGAAGGCTCTGTTCCTGGCTGCCTCTCAAAAGCCAGAACCAATGATAAAATAAATCAGGGAAACATTCAACAAGAATGCAAGGTTTCTACAAACTTTGCTACTATGTAGGATCCAAGACACCAACTAAACAGCTGTGGTATCAGGCGCAGCTCTCACACGTCAAGGACACTTAAGAACTTTCAAACTTTTGTCTCTGAGTCTGTTTGTTGTTACAGTTTGCTGAAGGATTAGTAAATAATAAAGTTCCTCTCCTTTACTGAAGAAAACATTATAGCTGGCTCTTTAATTTTGAAGAGTACTGTGTTTTAAATGTAGAATGATGAAGCTGCGTAACAAAAGTATAAGTTGAGATCAACTGAGGGTGTTTAAAACAGTGCAGTGAATTCACTGTTCCTCACTTAGTTGTCACAGATTCAACAAGATGCCAGTCCCAACATGGCTCACCCTTAATGCAGTTTCATTTTTTCCTCAATACAGGTGCAGTGCCCAATGAATTGAAACCCATTTCCCAGAAACCAATCTTTAAGAGGCACACATTTAACTTTCTGATCTTTCAGACCCTATGACAATTTGATTATCAATCAGATAGTAATCTAGGGATTATTTCCTTTGTGCTTCTGCTTTACAATTTAGGCCCTAGCAATTCCTAGTCCCCAAGAAGAACATTTCCTTAGCTCCATATTAAAGAGAAGGAGAAGAAAAAACAGAATCTATAATGTTCAAATTGTACAGATAATTTGGGGAAATTCAATTTCATGTTTTGAACTATCAGCTTTCAGAAGTATGCACTTCTATTAGCTGCATATAATTCCACTTGCTGAATCTTATGCTGATTTGTGATTTAGGCATTCTGCATTGTGATGCTCTAATTAAGAACATTCTGTACTTCCAATTCAAAATAATACTGTATCCACATTGAAGTTAAACTATTGGCACCTGTTCTGTCTAGGCCAGAGGAAATTATTGCTGATAGCCATCACTGAATCAGCAGTTTCCTTCATTTAACTGATTGGAATGAATTTATAAATTTAATTAGAGATTGCTGGTAATAATGGACTGATTGATTTTGCAGCTCATTCAGCTCAACCATGATTTGGTGATAAAAAGAAAGAAGCAGACTGATATTCTGCATAAATCCCCTGATGCTGCAATTGCTTTGACCTCCACAGTTCATAGCATGAGGATTTCATCATTAATAATGCTTTCAGGGTGGAAGGACTGTGGTGTAGAAGAAAGACTAATGGAAGTGAAAGAAAAGCTTTCGATTTGTTGTAGACCAAATGAAGCCCCCTCAAAATATATTAGGAAGATAGCCCAGATCCTAACTTTTTTTTATTTTAAAGGTACATGTAAGGCATTGCATTCTAGATGCAATTTGATTGGTCAAGCCACTTCATGTTAAGCAAAACATACAGACAAAATAAAAACAAAATAATTAGCTTAACTGTAACTCTATCGAAATGCTTAACAAAATGGTATATCTACTAAATGTTACTAATGAACTGTTCCAATATGGTAACATCCCAGAAACACACCCTTGGCAAAGTTAAACTCGATAAAATAGACTGTTTCACATGCAATTCTAGCAGCAGGAAGAGAACCCCAGCTTTTAGCTGTAACAGAGAAAAGGATAAGAATTTCCACATCTAGCCTCAAGACCCCAACCGCTGAACGCTAAAACTAAAAATCTTGATTCTGTTGGAGCTTGACCTCACCCATTCAGGCTGCTTCTTTTGTTCCAACTTTTAAAAAACCCAAGGCCTCATAACCTACTTCCTTTATTGACTTTGAGCAGACTGTTTAGCGCCTCTGTCTCAACTTTTCTTCATAAAGAAAAGACCAAAACATATCTCTTAAAGCCTGGTATCATCATACATTTAAATAAATACCAGGTTATTCTGCTATAACGTGACAGTTGTGTCCCTCTGCAACCTTGCACTATGGGAAACTGTTGAAGAGATTGCGCTTTAGAAAATCACGCTAAGGAAAACCTTGCATACCCATTCAGCAGCAAGTTTGTGTTATGCATACAACATCCACGATTCATCAATTGCGTTATACCAATTTGCACTGACGAAACATATATTATAGAAAGACTACCTGTAGAGATTGTCACAAGCTCAGAACATCCCAAAGCACTTTATTATAGTCAATGAAGTCATTCTGAAGTGTAGCTCGAGCTATCATATAGAAATATAGCTATAATATATAGCTATAATATAGACCACTCCCTCCGTGACTCCCTCGTCAGGTCCACACCCCCCACCAACCCAACATCCACTCCCGGCACCCTCCCCTGCAACCGCAAGAAATGCAAAACTTGCGCCCACACCTCCCCTCTTACTTCCCTCCAAGGCCCCAAGGGATCCTTCCATATCCGCCACAAATTCACCTGCATCTNNNTATCGCCAGACCATAGCAACACGACAGTTGGAGGAAGAACGCCTCATCTTCCGCCTAGGAACCCTCCAACCACAAGGGATGAACTCAGATTTCTCCAGTTTCCTCATTTCCCCTCAACCCACCTTGTCTCAGTCAAATCCCTCGAACTCAGCACCGCCTTCCTAACCTGCAATCTTCTTCCTGACCTCTCCGCCCCCACTCCGGCCTATCACTCTCACCTTGACCTCCTTCCACCTATTGCATTTCCAACACCCCTCCCCCAAGTACCTCCTCCCTACCTTTTATCTTAGCCTGCTGGACACACTTTCCTCATGCCCGAAATGTCGATTCTCCTGCTACTTGGATGCTGCCTGACCTGCTGCGCTTTTCCAGCAACACATTTTCAGCTCTGATCTCCAGCATCTGCAGTCCTCACTTTCTCCTATAATATAGGAAACCAAGGCAGCCAATGTTTACGTAACAAGTTCAAAAAGAAGGGAATGATCAGATAGTCAGTATTAGTGAGAAATATCTATTAAAGAAAAAACATTGGCCAAAACAGTGGGAAAAACTCCCTGCCCATCTTAAAATAATGATATGAATCTTTTGCATCCACTTGAGAGAACAGATGTCTCACCAAATAGTACAGCACTCCAATACTGAACGAAGAGTCTTGGCCTAGAGTTGAAAAGAGAAGTTTGGCCGAGATGGCTTCAGTGGGACTTAAACCAACCTTCTGACTTAGAGGTAATTCTCCTTCTCATTGAACCACAGTTTGTACTTACCAAGTATGGTGTTGTTAATGTTTTGCTTGTTTACTGTTGTTTATTGTGTTTGTTTAGCGAGAGTGAAGTCATCGGTTACAGATAACACTGAAGAGATACAATAGACAATAGGTGCAGGAATAGGCCTTTCTGCCCTTTCTGCACCACCATTCAATATGATCATGGCTGATCATCCTTAATCAGTATCCTGTTCCTGTCTTACCTCCATAACCCTTGATTTCACTATCCTTGAGAGCTCTATCCAACTCTTTCTTAAATGAATCCAGAGACTGGGCCTCCACTGCCCTCTGGGGCAGAGCATTCCACACAGCCACCACTCTCTGGGTGAAGAAGTTTCTCCTCATCTCTGTCCTAAATGGTCTACCCCATATTTGTAAGCTGTGTCCTCTGGTTCGGCACTCACCCATTAGCGGAAACATGGTTCCAGCCTCTAGAGTGTCCAATCCTTTAATAATCTTATATGTCTCAATCAGATCCCCTCTGAGTCTTCTAAACTCAAGGGTATACAAGCCCAGTCGCTCCAGTCTTTCAGCGTAAGGTAGTCCCGTCATTCCAGGAATTGACCTTGTGAACCTACACTGCACTCTCTCAATAGCCAGAATGTCTTTCCTCAAATTTAGAGACCAGAACTGCACACAATACTCCAGGTGTGGTCTCACCAGGACCCTGTACAGCTGCAGAAGCACCTCATTGCTTCTATACTCAATTCCTCTTTTTATGAAGGCCAGCATGCTATTAGCCTTCTTCACTACCTGCTGTACCTGCATGCTTACCTTCACTGACTGCTGTACAAGAACACCCAGATCTCTTTGTACTGCCCCTTTACCTAAATTAATTCCATTTAGG
>NC_057749.1:2277658-2289720 GCF_004010195.1 Chiloscyllium plagiosum
CTTATCAGCCTTCAGACCTAACAGTCTCTCCAACACCAATTCCTGGCAAATATAAATTCCCTTCAGTTTAGGTCCTTCAGCCATTGTTACCTCAGGGAGATTGCTTGTGTCTTCCCCAGTGAACACAGATCTGAAGTACCAATTCAACTCTTCTGCCATTTCTTTGTTCCCTGTAATATATTCCTCTGTTTCTGTCTTCAAGGGCCCAATTTTGGTCTTAACCATTTTTTTGCCTTTCACTTGCCTAAAAAAGTTTTTACTATCCTCCTTTATATTTTTGGCCAGTTTACCTTCGTACCTAATTTTTTCTCTGCGTATTTCCTTCTTAGTAATCCTCTGTTGTTCTTTAAAAGCTTCCCAGTCCTCTGTTTTCCCACTTATCTTTGCTACGTTATACTTCTTCTCTTTTAACTTTATATGTTTCTTAACTTCTCTCGTCAGCCATGGCCACCCATGCCTCCTAGGATCTTTCTTCCTTTTTGGAATGAACTGATCCTGCATCTTCTGCATTATACACAGAAATATCTGCCATTGTTCCTCCACTGTCATCCCTGCTAAGGTATTGCACCATTGAACTTTGGCCAGCTCCTCCCTCATAGCTCCATAGTTCCCTTTATTCAATTGAAATATTGTCACTTCCGATTGTACCCTCTCCCTCAAATTGCAGACTGAAGCTTATTGCATTATGGTCACTACTTCCCAATGGTTCCTTCACTTCGAGGTCCCTGATCAATTCTGGTTCGTTGCACAATATCAGATCCAGAATTGCCTTCTCCCTGGTAGGCTCCAGCACCAGCTGTTCTAAGAATCCATCTCGGAGGCACTCCACAAAGTCTCTTTCTTGAGGTCCCATACCATCCTGATTCTCCCAGTCTACCTGCATGTTGAAATCCCCCATAACAACTTTAGTAACAAGTGCAAATGTCAAATGGTCCTGTCATCAATCATTTCTAGTTGCAGAAGATTGTTTCTGCTTGTCAGAGGCCGTTTAATGTCCGTTCTACTGGTTTGTAATTCAACTTGAAGACAGAATTATGAAATCACAAGCAGAAATGTATGATATCTTGAGCTTTTAATACCTGCTACTGCCACCTAAATAGTGAAAAAACACTGAACCATTAACTTTTCACAGTTTTCGTTCATAGCAATAATATTTATAGGGCTCACCTTAAACAGGCTTCAAACTCTCATTTATAATTAGTTACATTAAAATTACAAAAGCTAAATTTAAATTGAACTTGAGACCTTTTCAGATATGCTACATTCATGAAAGAGATGAATGATGATGAATTATGAACTTATTTTTCATGAACCAAGCTACAATGATGGGGGTGGGTATAATTAAGTTGTAAAAATGTTATTGGTGCATCACTCTAGGTGTGCATCTCACCCTCCAATTCTCCTCATTGGAACTGCATTTCAACAACTCACCAGAACAAAGGACCCAATACCCAGCATTAGCAAAACCAATGTAGTGTACAAAATCCCATGCATGGACTGCACAAAACACTACATAGGACCAACAGGAAGACATCTAATGATCCACATCCATGAACACCAAGTAGCCACGAAACGACACGACCAGCTATCCTTAGTAGCCACACAAGCAGATGACACACAACATGAATTTGACTGGGACAACACTACTATTATAGGACAAGCCAACAGAACAGCCAGGGAATTCCTAGAGGCATGGCACTCATCCACAGATTCAATCAATAAGCACATCGACCTGGACCCAATATACTGACCACTGCAACGGACAGCTGGAACTGACAACCGGAAGTGGCAGATACAAATCACTATAAATGCCGGAGGAAACATCACAGAAGCGCTTCACAGGAGGCTCCCAAGCACTGAGGATATCACCTAGACAGGGGACGAAACGTCTGCAACACAAATTCCCAGCTCGGCGAACAGAACCACAACTGCATTTCCCCACTCAACTCTTTGATGTAATTTTCATTCTCTATCTGGAAGGCCAGGGGTCAGACTTATTCTCTGCTCTACCAATAGGAGGAGCCCTCCTCCAGAACATACCAGGAACTCCTCGCTTTCCGTTTCTCACCTTTACTGCATAATTCACATCAGATATCCAAAGATGTTTTGTAAAACACCCATGCATGTTAATGACACGTTATTGTTGGTTGTATCCTTTTGAAAATTATTGGAAGCTCTTCTTTTTCCCTTTTATGAAAATCTATTTAGATGAATTCATTTCCATGAATGCATCTACAAATACTTACATTTACATAGTCCCTGTAATGTAAAAGGTCAACTCAAAGCTCATCACAGGACCTTTCAGACATAGTTAGATGAAAGAGGCCTGAATGTCCTTGTTGTTTCAAAAACATAACTCAATCAGCTTCGGTGAAGTTGCTAACTGAGAGAAAAGCTGTGATTTGCTTCATATAACTTTTTATTTCTCACCATAGGGAGTGGTATTATTGGTTAGTAATTACTGGTCTCCTCATGACTGGTCTAGTAATTCAGAACCTCAGCAAATGCTCCAAGGAAATGCAGCTCCCACCAGGGTACATGATGCAATTTGAATTCAGTGAAAAGCCAGTCTAATGACGAACATGTAACTATTATTGCTCATTGCAAAACAGCCCTCTTGACCCTACAAGG
Source organism: Chiloscyllium plagiosum (assembly GCF_004010195.1). Lineage (NCBI taxonomy): Eukaryota > Metazoa > Chordata > Chondrichthyes > Orectolobiformes > Hemiscylliidae > Chiloscyllium > Chiloscyllium plagiosum. The sequence continues at coordinate 2,280,290 of NC_057749.1, forward strand.
TCCTATTAATAAACAGCTGGGGGCTAGTGCCAAAACTGGGAGAGCTGACTCACAGACTAGTCATAGTTGTACTCATGGAATCATACCTTACAGACAATGTCCAGACACCACCATTACCATCCCTGGATTTGTCTTGTCCCACCAGCAGGACAGATCCAGCAGAGGTGGTGGCAGAGTGGGATACAGTCAGGATAGAGTTGCCTTGGAGCCTACAAAATTGACTCTGGACCTCATGAAATCTCATGGCTTCAGATTAAACATGGGCAACTTCCTGTCGATTACCATGTACCTTCCTCCCTTGGCTGATGAATCAGCACTCTTTCATGTTGAACAATACTTGGAGGAAGTAATGAGGATGGCAAGGGCACAAAATGTATTCTGGGTGTGGGATTTCAATGTGCATCACCAAGAGTGGCTTGGCAGCAGTACTACTGATTGAGCTGGTCAGGTCCTAAAGGACAAAGCTGTTAGACTGGGTCTGCAGCAGGTGGTGAGGGAACCAACAAGACGGAAAATCATTCTTGACCTCATCCATACCAATCTTCTGGTTACAGATGCATTTGTCAATGACCACATCAGTAAGAGTGACCACTGCATAGTTCACACTGAGAACAACCTCCACTATGTTGTGTGGAACTATCAGCATGCTAAATGGGACTCAAGACTGGGCATCCATGCTGTGAACCATCAACAACAGCAGAATTGTACTCCAGCATAATCTGCAACCTCATGTGTCAGCATATTTCCCCACTCAACCATTGCTATCAAGGCAGGGGATTAACTCTGATTCAATGGAGAGTGCAGGAGGGCGTGCCAGGAACAGAACTAGGTATAATTAGAAATGAGGCAAACGTGAGGACTGCAGATGCTAGAAATCAGAGTCTACATTACAGTGGTGCTGGAAAAGCACAGCCGGTCAGGCAGCATCTGATGAGCAGGAAAATCGACGTTTCAAGCAAAAGCCCTTAAAAATGAGGCATCAACCTGGTGAAGCTACCAAACAGTATGACCTACATGCCAAGCAGCATAAACAGCAAGTAATCGCAGAGGTAAGTGATCCCACAACCAATGGATCAGATCTAAGCTCTGCAGTTCTGCTACATCCAGTTGAGAATGGTGGTGGACAATTCAGCAACTTACTGGATGAGAAGGCTCCACAAATATCCCCATCCTCACTGATGGAAGAGCCCAGTACATCATTGCAAAAGATAATCAAAGCAATCTTAAGCCAGAAGTGCTGAATGGATAATCTCAGCCTCTTCCACTGGTCCCCAAAATCACAGATACCAGGGATAAGCCAACTTGGTTCACTCCACATGATATCAAGAACCAGCTGGAGAGACTGAATACCGCAAAGGCTATGGGCCCAAACAACATGTCAGGAATTGGACTGAAGACTTATGCTCCAGAACTTGCCGCTCCCTTAGCCTAGAGGAGTTACAACATTGGCACCTGTCCGACAATATAAAAGATTCTCCAGATTTATCGTTTAGGTAAAAAGCAGGACAAATCCAACCTAGCCAATTACAGTGCCATCAGTCTACTCTCGATCAAGGGTAAAGTAATGGAAGGGGTCATCAGCAGTGTTATCGAGCAGCACCTGCTCAGCACAAACCTGATCAGTGACACCCTGACTGGGTTCCACCAGGGCCACTCAGCTCTGACCTCATTACAGCCATGATTCAAACATGGACAAAAGAGCTGAAGTCCAGAGGTGAGGTCAGAATGCATCAAGGCTGCATTCAACCGACTATGATATCAAGGAGCTCTAGCTAAACTGGGTATCGGGGGACAAACTTTCCACCGGTTGGAGTCATACCTGGCAAATAGGAAGATCGTCATGGTTGTTGGACGTTAGTCATCCAGCTCCAGGACCTCTCTGCAGGAGCTCCTCAGCGTACTGTCCTAGGCCCAATCATTTTCAACTGCTTCATCAATGACCTTCCCTCCATCAGAAGGTCAGAAGTGGGGACATTTGCTGATGATTGTGCAATGTTCAGCATTATTTGTGACTCCTCAGATAGTGAAGTAGTCCATGATCAAATGCAATAAGATCTGAATAATATCCACTCTTGGGCTGACAAAAGTGGCAAGTAACTTTTGCACCACATAAATATCAGGCTCTGACCATCACCAATAAGAAACAAAATTGAACCACTATCCCTAAACATTCAATGGTGTTACCATCATTGAATCCCACCCTATCAACAACCTTGGGGTTAACATTAACCAGAAATTCAACTGGACCCAATAAATAAACACAATGGCTACAAGAACAGACCAGAGTCTATGAATACTGCAGCAAGTAACTGACCTACTGACACTCCAAAGTCTGTTCATCATCTACAAGGTCGGAGTGTGATGGGATACTCCTCACTTGCCTGGATGAATGCAATTACAACAACACTTAAGAAGCTTGACACCATTCAGGACAAAGCAGACCGCTTGATTGGCACCACATCCATAAACATCCGCACCCTCCACGAGTGACAGTCAGTAGCAGCAGTGTGTACCATCTACAAGATGCACTGCGGAAATTCACAAAAGATCCTTAGATAGTACCTTCCAAACTAATGACCACTTCCATCTAAAAGAACAAGGGCAGCACATATGTGGGAACACCACCATCTGCATGTTCCTCTCCAAGCAACTCATCATTCTGACTTGGAAATATATCTCTGTTCCTTCACTATCACTGGGTCAAAATCCTAATGGCATTATGGGTCAACCCACAGCAGGTGGACAGCAATGGTTCAAAAGGGCACCTGCTTCACCACCTACTTCCAAAGGCAACTAGGGGCACAAATGAGAAATGAAAATGTGTTGCTGGAAAAGCGTAGCAGGTCAGGCAGCATCCAGGGAACAGGAGAATCGACGTTTCGGGCATAAGCCCTTCTTCAGGAATGTCCTTTGCAGGTCTGTGAGAGTGTTGTCCTGAGCTGGGGTAGGTCGAGTTGCAGGGAATGTAGGTAGCGGCGCATGGCTGCAAGCATGGAGCGGAGGATCCGGAGGGAGATCTGTTGCTGGAGGCTTCGGATTTGTTGTAGATACTGGTTGTCCTGGTTGGGTCCAAGTTTTGTTGATCGGAACGTAGTCCGGAGTCCGTGCGAGATAAGTCGGTTCCGTAGGCAGGTGCTGAGGAAGGAGATATGGCTGTGGTAGCGAGTCTGTTTGAGAATGTGGCTGAAGAGCTTCTGTGCAGAGGAGATGACCTGGGGGGTGCAGTGAGAGAGGGACTCACTGAATTCTCCTATTCCCTGGATGCTGCCTGACCTGCTGCGCTTTTCCAGCAACACATTTTCAGCTCTGATCTCCAGCATCTGCAGACCTCACTTTCTCCGCACAAATGAGAAAACCAGATGGTTTGATCAATGGCTTTTTTGGGAGGGAAATCTGCTGTCCTAACCTGGTCTGACTTATATGTGTTTCCAACCAAGAACAATATGGTTGATTCTTAACCACCCTCTGTGTAATTAGAGATGGGTTATAAATGCTGATCTGGTCAGTGATGCCATATCCCATGTAAACATTTTGAAAATTCTTTCCTCCTGTGTCATTCTCATTACTTCTGTATTGTTTCTCGGAAATCCTATCCCATTGTGTTTAACTTTACTCCCAACAGTTTCCCACTATGACCATACACAGCTCTTACCAATTCTTTTAAACTGAATCTAATTTTAATCTTTGTACTAAATGGGAGCAAGATCAGAAGTGGAGATCCCATTTATGGGGAGCGGTCAGGAATGGGAAAACTCCCATCCATCCCAGCAGATAAACTAACTCACAAGAAGATTGAGCCTGTGCTTTAAGTTATCTGGGTTGGCAGCTCAGAACATAAGGAACCAACACTCTGAGTGAGCAGGATGTCAGAGTCTGTGTCTTGAGATGGAACAGGTATTCATACCTTGGCAATTCGCCTGCATGCCAAGGACTCACATGTTCAGGACCCACAATGATTCACAGATGTGCAGTTTGGCTATGTAAAGCTAAAAAAGACCCAGATCAAGACTGAGTCAATTTACATAACCTGGCTTTACAACTTGATTGTTTTGTATTTTGATATAATTCTAGAAAATTTGCACTGCGTACCATACAATGCCAATATTTCCCTCCTGAAGTGTAGCACACAAAATTGAACAATTACTCCAGATGGAGTCTGACCAAACTTTGCATCATTGAGGCAAAACCTCCTCTCCATTGTTTCAATTCCCTTCATTAAGAACAACATTCCATTTGACTTCTGTAACCCATGTCCCTTTGCTCCACCAATTTCTAGTCCCTTGATATTAAGAAAATATTCCAACTGGTCTTTTTTAGAACCAATGTTGTTTTCTATTTCACCACATTGAACTAAGTCTGCCACTGTTTTGACCATTCATTCAATCAATATTGTTGCTTAGTAATTTCCTCTTCTTTAAAATTCAGTATCAGTTATGAAAACATATATGACACCCTATTCCTTCATCTAGGTTATTACGACATGAAGAAAATTAAAGGCACTTCAAGATGCTGGAGTCCACTACTTGGGACACCACTCATTTAACTGCACTATCATTATCCTCCGCTATGTCCTGTTTCACAATCAACTGCTGATCACTGATCAATGATTAATTTGGTTCAGAATTTGGTTTATAGAATCCCTTAACTTGCAGAAAGAGGCTATTTGGCCCATCAAGTCTGTACAAGTCTCTTAACAGCATCTCATCCTTACACATCCCATCCCCTAACTCCTTATGGGGTCTTTACCGTGGTTAACCTACCTAACCTGCACATCCCTGGACACTTTAGCACAGCCAATCCAGCTAATGCGCACATTCTTGGGCTGCAGGAGGGAACTAGAGCACCTGAAGGAAACCCATGCAGACACAGAGAGGATGTGCAAACTCCACACACATAGTCACCCAAGTCTGGAATCAAACCTGGGTCCAGCCAACTCATTTCTTTCTAATGAATTTGCTCAGAGATGTTATTACACGCTTCTGGATCAGGTGGAACTTGAACTAAGTCAATCCATTCGTTTCATGTTAACATCAATCAGTAATTTCACAACTTGACTACCACCTCACAATCACACTCTATTACAAATACTATCTTTCATTTATAGCATATAGACTAAAGCACATAGAATTTCAACGTGCGTCCTTTAGTTGCAGATCAGTGGAACTCTTGAAAAAGACATAAAAACAACCACTTATTGGTATTAACACTCAGAACATTATTTCAATGAGCCACCACACATTGCAGCACAGAGGAACTACGCAGAGCGGAGAAAAATCACCAAAACAGTGTATTCAAAAAGAATGGGTACCCAATGTACACAGTCTGCTGATTTCTCAGCAACAAACCCAACCAAGCAGACAAAACGCGTCCAGAAACCCTAGCCACTCCCCTCTACATCAAAGACATGTCAGAAATTACTGCCAGACTACTCAGACCCCTTGGCATCATGGTAGCCCACAGACCCACCAACACACTAAAACAGTAGCTAATGAACTTAAAAGACCCTATCGAGACAACAAGCAGAACTAATGTCATTTACAAAATACCAGGCAAGAACTGTAACAAAGATTACATTGGACAAACAGTAGAAAACTAGCCACCAAGTTACATGAACATCAACTAGCCACAAAACAATATGACCCTCTCTCACTAGTATCCTTACATACAGATAAGGAAGGACACAACTTCAACTGGGACAATGCATCCATCCAAGGACAAGCCAAACAGAGACAAGCACAAGAATTCCTAGAAGCATGGCATTCCAACCGGAACTCTATCAACAAACACATCGAGTTAGACCCCATCTACCAACCCCTGAGAAAAAGAACAGGAAATGACATCACCCCAGGAAATGACATCACCAACCCAAAGAAACCCAAACATATAAATAGAAAGCAGGAATTCTATGTGCTTCGTCCGGAAGCTCACTGAAGATGTTATCTAGTATGGTGATGAAAAATCTGAAAATGAACCTTCCAGCTCAGCGAGCAAACCTACTTCCAGAACTGTTTATATTATTTCATTGGGGTACATCAAGGTTATAGCAAAACATTTCGAGAATTCCCAAAGAAATTGAGGGTGAAGATTTTAGTCAATGCAGAGAATTTCTTTAGGTCACTTTTTTGTTTGACTTCCTTTAATATCAGGCTCAGCCAAGGTCAAAATTCAGAATTCAGATGTTGTTTATACCTTCATTCAAAAACAAATAGCTAGTCAGAAATATTTTCATCTCAAAGTGTTTTATGCTTAGAATGAAATGTGGAATTTAAAGACAATTTATTCCATATGTAAGCTGGGCAGTCATGCGAGTGTGCTTGGAAATTATTTTCTGTGGCATAGCCCAAAGACTCACAAAACATGATTTTATTGGAAGCACTATGGTCTACTCTAGGTTTCAGCTCTGTAGTAAAACGTGAGGGAGTGATTGGAACAGAATTGGTGCATTCAGAGGATGGAAGTGATGCAGAGCTGGAGCAGTCAAGTAGTAAGAGACAGCAGAGCTGACTAACACTTTGAGTTCCTTTATTGTTTTGCCTTAGATTGACTCAAAAGCTAAACAGGTTGGGAGGTACTCTCTATACCGAGCAAAACATGTCATCCTATGTTTTAGCCAATGGAAACTGCTCACGTTTATTTTAAGTTCTCTAAGCTAAGCCATCATTTTTCACCCATATCTCTTCAAGAACACCAATTGTGATTCTTTTATAATACAAGTCATCAAAGAGTTCATCCCATGTGTTTGCTGTTACCAAAGGAAAAGGCTCTTTCTCCAACATAATGCAACTAGGTCTGGAAATTCACACATTTCACTTTGCATCTTCACAGGCTGGAATAAACAAGCACTTGTATTGAGGGTCTCACCTCAGGGTGCCAACAGAAATCTGAGCAAAGGACTCAGGGATAACCCTCCTATTTATGCAGCTGCTAAATGGGTATGTACAGAGTTGGAAAATGAAAAGAAATTCCACACTTGTGACTGGTGTCTGCAGGAATTGCTCATTGCTGGCTCTCGGCCCATGAAAGGGAAACAGGCACACCCCCTCCAGCTGGCCTTTGATTCAGGTCTGGTGACAGAAATCAGAAATCGGACACAAATCACCTGTGCAATCTGGCAATTAGCTCCATCTCTTTAATTAATCATGTCATGTGATGCACAAGAGACTTTTGCCTGAGAAGAAGAACATTTTCGACTTCCAAGTATATGCAATAAACAAAGACCGAGTGATAGACATCATAAAATTCATCCAATGAGTTCTTAACTACACTAAGAGACCAGGACCATTTTGGCTGAGCTCAACACACCAGATGTGTCCATCCATTTACGGGCCACATGGGTGGATTCCATGTAAGCTCTGGGGTTCTATGCATAATTTAAATGTAATTAATTCTAATTTTAGTGTTTTCTATAACAATCACCTGATTAACACATTCCTATTCATATTTGGTCATGTTTTTCTAATATGCCTCTTTTATATGTAGTAGAACGTAACATAGTGCAAGAATGTTTGTGCGTGTATATGTGGGGGGTAGTACTAAGCAGTGAATAATGATTCAAACTCTTTCCTTAAGTATCAATGGATAACCAGTTCACAGAACACCACTACAACTGGAGCAGATGGAAATGCATGGAAGAGTGGGACAAAATTGAAGTTCCTGGCATTGATATCAAACAGGAGGGAGAATTGTATTAAAGTTGAAGTACACAGGGATTTGGCAGGGTTCCACTGCTTGGAAAAGACAGACTCGACCAGAGTTGGAGAATTCAGAGTAAGACAGGATTGGAGCAGAGCTGGGTCACTCATGGAGTAAGGGATTCGAGCAGAGCTGGGACACGTGGGGAGTGAGGGATTAGAGCAGAGCTGGGACACTCATGGAGTAAGGGATTCGAGAAGAGCTGGGACACATGGGGAGTGAGGGATTGGAGCAGGGCTGGGACACATGGGGAGTAAGGGATTGGAGCAGAGTTGGGACACACAGAGAGTGAGAGATCGGAGCACTGCTGGGACACCCAAAGACTGAGGGATCAGAGCAGAGCTGGCACAAACAGGGAGTAAGGGATTGGAGCAGAGCTAAGACACTCGGAGTGAAGGATCGGAGCAGAGTTGGGACACACAGGAGTGAAGGATCAGAGCAGAGCTGGGACACTCAAAGAGTGAGGAATCGGAACAGAGCTCGGACAGAGGGAATCGAGGGATTGAGAGGAGCTGGGATACACAGGGAGTGAAGGATTGGAGCAAAGCTGGGACAATCGGGGAATGCGGGATCAGAGCGGATCTGGGACACTCGGGGAGTGAAGGATCGAAGCAGAGCTGGGAAACACAGGGAGTGAGGGATCGGAGCAGACCTGGGACAATCGGAGTAAGGCATTGGAGCGGAGCTTGGGCACCCGGAGTGTGGGAGTGCAGCAGAGTTGGGACACACAGAGAGTGAGGGGTCGGAGCAGAGCTGGAACACACAGGGAGTGAGGAAGCGAAGCACAGCTGGAACACAGAGGGATTGAGGGATCGGAGCAGAGCTGGGACACACAGGGAATGAGGGATCAGGGCAGAGCTGGGAACACAGGGAGTGAGTGGGGATTGGAGCAGAGTTGGGACATACAGGGAGTGAGGGATCGGAGCACAGCTGGGACTCATGGATTGAGGGATTGGAGCAGAGCTGGGACATACAGGGAGTGAGAGATTGGAGCAGAGCTAGGACACTCGGAGTGAAGAATCGGAGCAGAGGTGGGACACACATGGAGTCAGGGATCAGAGCACAGCTGAGATTCATGGATTGAGGGATCAGAGCAGAGTTGGGACACACAGGGATTGAAGGATCGGAGCACAGCTGGGAAACAGGGAATGAAGGATCAGAGCAGAGCTGAGACACTCAGGGAGTGAGGGATCAGAGCACAGCTGAGACTCATGGATTGAGGGATTGGAGCAGAGCTGGGACATCGATGACTGTATCGGCGCTGCCTTGTGCTCCCACGAGGATGTTGAACACCTTCCACCCTGACCTCAAATTTACCTGGACCGTCTCAGACTCCTCCCTCCCCTTCCTAGACCTCTCCATTTCTATCTCGGGCGACCGAATCAACACGGACATTTACTATAGACCGACCGACTCCCACAGCTACCTTAACTACACCTCCTCCCACCCTGCCCCCTGTAAAAACGCCATCCCATATTCCCAATTCCTTCGTCTCCGCCGCATCTGCTCCCAGGAGGACCAGTTCCAATACCGAATAATCCAGATGGCCTCCTTCTTCAAAGACCGCAATGTCCCCCCAGACGTGATCGACTATGCTCTCCACCGCATCTTCTCCACTTCCCGCTCCTCCGCCCTTGAGCCCCGTCCCTCCAATCGCCACCAGGACAGACCCCACTGGTCCTCACCTACCACCCCACCAACCTCCATATACATCATATCATCCATCGTCATTTCCGCCA
>NC_057749.1:2289940-2376488 GCF_004010195.1 Chiloscyllium plagiosum
ATGAACTCAGATTTCTCCAGTTTCCTCATTTCCCCTCCCCCCACCTTTTCTCAGTCAAATTCCTCGAACTCAGCATCACCTTCCTAACCTGCAATCTTCTTCCTGACTTCTCCGCGCCCACCCCCACTCCGGCCTATCACCCTCACCTTAACCTCCTTCCACCTATCGCATTTCCAACACCTTTCCCCCAAGTGCCTCCTCCCTACCTTTTATCTCAGCCTGCATGGCACACTCTCCTCATTCCTGAAGAAGAGCCCATGCCCGAAACATCGATTCTCCTGCTCCTTGGATGCTGCCTGACCTGCTGCGCTTTTCCAGCAACACATTTTCAGCTCTGTTCTCCAGCATCTGCAGTCCTCACTTTCTTCCAGTGAGGGATCAGGGTAGAGCAGGGATGCACAGAGAGTGAGGGATCGGAGCAGAGCTGGAATACACAGTGAGTGAGGGATTGGAGCAGAGCTGGGATACACAGTGAGTGAGGGATCGGAGTACAGCTGGGACACACAGGGAGTGAGGGATCAGAGAAGAGTTGGGACACACGGGGTGTAGGGGTCAGAGCAGAGCTGGGACACACAGGGTGTGAGGGATCAGAGCAGAGCTGGGAAACCCAGGGATTGAAAGATCGGAGCAGAGCTGGGATACACAGGGAGTGAGGGATCGGAGCAGAGCTGGAATACACAGGGAGTGAGGGATCGGAGCAGAGCTGGGACACGTGGTTAGTGAGGAATCGGAGCAGAGTTGGGACATACAGGGAGTGAGGGATCGGAGCAGAGTTGGGATACACAGTGAGTGAGGGATCGGAGCAGAGCTGGGACACGTGGTGAGTGAGGAATCGGAGCAGAGTTGGGATATACAGGGAGTGAGGGATCGGAGCAGAGCTGGAACACACAAGTGTATTTGAGGAAAGACATTCTGGCTATTGAGGGAGTGCAGCGTAGGTTCACGAGGTCAATTCCTGGAATGGCGGGATTACCTTACACTGAAAGTCTGAAGCGACTGGGCTTATATACCCTTGAGTTTAGAAGACTGAGAGGGGATCTGATTGAGACATATAAGATTATGAAAGGATTGGACACTCTGGCAGCAGGAAACATGTTTCCGCTGATGGGTGAGTGCCGAACCAGAGGACACACAGCTTAGAAATACGGGGTAGACCATTTAGGACAGAGATGAGGAGAAACTTCTTCACCCAGAGAGTGGTGACTGTGTGGAATGCTCTGCCCCAGTGGGCAGTGGAGGCCCAGTCTCTGGATTCATTTAAGAAAGAGTTGGATAGAGCTCTCAAAGATAGTGGAATCAAGGGTTATGGAGATAAGGCAGGAAGAGGATACTGATTAGAAATGATCAGCCATGATCATATTGAATGGCGGTGCAGGCTCGAAGGGCTGAATGGACTACTCCTGCACCTATTGTCTATTGTCTATTGAGTGAGGGACCGGAGCAGAGCTGGGATCACAGTGAGTGAGGGATCGGAGTAGAGCTGGGAAACACAGGGAGTGAGGGATCAGAGCAGAGCTGGGACACACAAGGAATGAGGGGACAGAGCAGAGCTGGGACACTCAGGGAATGAGTGTTTGGAGCAGAGCTAGGACACACAGAGAGTGAAGGGTCGGAGCAGAACTGAGACACACAACGAGTGAGGGATCGGAGCAGAGCTAGGATACACTGTGAGTGAGGGATCGGAGCAGAGCTGGGATACACAGGGAGTGAGGGATCGGAACAGAGCTGGGACACACAGTGAGTGAGGGATCGGAACAGAGCTGGGACACACAGTGAGTGAGGGATCAGAACACATTTGGGACATACAGGGAGTGAGGGATCGGAGCAAAACTGGGACACACAATGAGTGAGGGATCGGAGCAGAGCTGGGATACACAGGGAGTGAGGGATCGGAACAGAGCTGGGATACACAGTGAGTGAGCAATTGGAACAGAGCTGGGACACACAGTCAGTGAGGGATCGGAGCAGAGCTGAAATACACAGTGAGCGAGGGATCGGAGCAGAGCTAGGATACACTGTGAGTGAGGGATCGGAGCAGAGCTGAGACACACAATGAGTGAGGGATCGGAACAGAGCTGGGACACACAGTGAGTGAGGGATCAGAACAGAGCTGGGATACACAGTCAGTGAGGGATCGGAGCAGAGCTGGGATACACAGGGAGTGAGGGACCGGAACAGAGCTGGGATACACAGGGAGTGAGGGATCGGAACAGAGCTGGGACACACAGTGAGTGAAGGATCAGAACACATTTGGGACATACAGGGAGTGAGGGATCGGAGCAGAACTGGGACACACAATGAGTGAGGGATCGGAGCAGAGCTGGAATACACAGGGAGTGAGGGTTCGGAACAGAGCTGGGATACACAGTGAGTGAGCAATTGGAACAGAGCTGGGACACACAGTCAGTGAGGGATCGGAGCAGAGCTGAAATACACAGTGAGCGAGGGATCGGAGCAGAGTTGGGACATACAGGGAGAGAGGGATCGGAGCAGAGCTGGGATACACAGTGAGTGAGGGATCAGAGCTGAGCTGGGACACTCGGAGTGAGGGACCGGAGCAGAACTCGGACACAGGGAATTGAGGGGATCAGGGACACACAGGGAGTGAGGGTTCGGACCAGAGCTGCGACACACAGGGAGTGAGGGATTGGAGCAGAGCTAGTACACACGGGGAGTAAGGGATCAGAACAGAACCCGGACACACAGGGAATGACAGGTCGGAGCCGGGCTGGGATACTCAAGGAATGAGGAATCGGAGCAGTGCTGGGATACACAATGAGTGAGGGATCGGAACAGAGCTGGGACATACGGGGTGTGAGGGATCACAGCAGAGTTGGGACATACAGAGAGTGAGGGGTCGGAGCAGAGTTGGGCCACACAGGGAATGAGGGGTTGGAGCAGAGCTGGGACACAGAGAGTGAAGGATCGGATCAGAGCTGGGATACACAGGGAGTGAGGGATTGGGGCAGAGCTGGGACACTCAGGGAATGAGAGATCGGAGCAGAGCTGGGATACACAGGGAGTGAGGGATCGTAGATGAGCTGGGATACACAGGGAGTGAGGGATCGGAACAGAGCTGGATTACACAGTAAGTGAGGGATTGGAGCAGAGCTGGGATACACAGTGAGTGAGGGATCGGAGCAGAGCTGGGTCACACAGGGAGTGAGGGATCAGAGCAGAGCTGGGATACCCAGGGATTGAAAGATTGGAGCAGAGCTGGGACACACAGGGAGTGAAGGATCGGAACAGAGCTGGGATACACAGGGAGTGAGGGATCGGAGTAGAGCTGGGATACACAGGGAGTGAAGGATCGGAACAGAGCTGGGATACACAGGGAGTGAGGGATCGGAGTAGAGCTGGGATACACAGGGAGTGAGGGATCATAGAAGAGCTGGGATACACGGAGTGAGGGATCATAGAAGAGCTGGAATGCACAGTGAGTGAGGGATCGGAGCAGAGCTGGGACACACAGAGAGGGAAGGTTCAGAGCAGAACTGGGACACACAACGAGTGAGGGAATGGAGCAGAGCTGGAATACACAGTGAGTGAGCGATAGGAGTAGAACTGGGATACACATGGAGTGAGGAATCGGAGTAATGTTGGGATACACAGTGAGTGAGGGATTGGGGCAGAGCTGGGACATACAGGGAGTGAGGGATCGGAGCAGAGTTGGGATACACAGCGAGTGAGGGATCGGAGCAGAGTTGGGATACACAGTGAATGAGGGATGGGAACAGAGCTGGAATACACAGTGAGTGAGGGATCGGAGCAGAGCTGGGATACACAGGGAGTGAGGGATCAGAGCAGAGCTGGGACACACAGAGAGGGAAGGTTCGGAGCAGAACTGGGACACACAACGAGTGAGGGAACGGAGCAGAGCTGGGATACACAGTGAGTGAGGGAACGGAGTACAGCTGGGACACACAACGGAGCAGAGCTGGAATACACAGTGAGTGAGCGATAGGAGTAGAACTGGGATACACATGGAGTGAGGAATCGGAGTAATGTTGGGATACACAGTGAGTGAGGGATTGGGGCAGAGCTGGGACATACAGGGAGTGAGGGATCGGAGCAGAGTTGGGATACACAGCGAGTGAGGGATCGGAGCAGAGTTGGGATACACAGTGAATGAGGGATCAGAGCAGAGCTGGGACTCACAGGGAATGAGGGATCGGAGCTGAGTTGGGACATACAGGGAGTAAGAATTCGGAGCAGAGTTGGGATATCCAGGGAGTGAGGGATCGGAGCAGAGTTGGGACATATAGGGAGTGAGGGATCTGAGCAGAGTTGGGACAGACAGGGAATGTGGGGTTGGAGCAGAGCTGGGACACTCAGTGATTGAAGGATTGGAGCCGAGCTGGGACACTCAGAGAATGAGTGTTCGGAGCTGGGACACTCGGAGTGAGGGTCCGGAGCAGAGTTTGGACATACAGGGAGTGAAGGATCGGAGCAGAGCTGGGACACAGGGAATTGTGGGGATCAGGGACACACAGGGAGTGAGGGTTTGGACCAGAGCTGCGACACACAGGGAGTGAGGGATCTGAGCAGAGCTAGTACACACAGGGAGTAAGGGATCAGAACAAAGCCCGGACACACAGAGAATGACGGATCGGAGCCGAGCTGGGACACGCAGCGTGAGGGACCAGAGCAGAACCCGTTCACAGGAAATTGACGATTGAGGGGACCTGGGACTCACAGTCAGTGAGGGATCAGAGCAGAGCTGGGACACATAGGGAGTGAGGGATCAGAGCAGAGCTGGGAGACATAGGGAGTGAGGGATCAGAGCAGAGCTGGGATACCCAGGGAGTGAGGGATCGGAGCTGAGCTGGAGCACATAGCGAGTGAGGGATTGGAGCAGAGCTGGGATACACAATGAGTGAGGGATTGGAGCAGAGCTGGGATACACAGTGAGTGTGGGATCGGAGCATATCTGAGACACATAGGGAGTGAGGGATTGGAGCATAGCTGGGACACACAGGGAGTGTGGGATCAGAGCAGAGCTGGGATACACAGTGAGCGAGGGACCGGAGCAGAGCTGGGATACACAGGGAGTGATGGATTGGAGCAGAGCTGGGACACACAGGGAGTGTGGGATCAGGGCAGAGCTGGGAACATACGGAGTGAGGGATCGGATTATAGCTGGGACACACAGGGAATGAGGGATCAGAGCACAGCTGGGACACACGAGGTGGGAGGGATCCGAGCAGAGCTGGGAAACCCAGGGATTGAAGGATTGGAGCAGAGCTGGGACACATAGGGAGTGAGGGATCGGAACAGAGCTGGGATACATAGTGAGTGAGGGATCGGAGCAGAGCTGGGATACACAGTGAGTGAGGGATCGGAGCATATCTGGGACACATAGGGAGTGAGGGATCGTAGCAGATCTGGAACACACAGGGAGAGAGGGATCAGGGCAGAGCTGGGAAACACAGGGAGTGAGGGATCAGAGTATAGCTGGGACACATAGGGAGTGAGGGATCGGGAGCAGAGCTGGAACACACAGGGAGAGAGGGATCAGGGCAGAGCTGGGAAACACAGGGAGTGAGGGATCGGAGTATAGCTGGGACACGCAGGGAATGGGGGATCAGAGCAGAGCTGGGATAGATACAGAGTGACTGGTTGGAGCAGAGCTGGGACACACAGGGAATGAGAGGTCGGAGCAGAGCTGGGACACACAGTGAGTGAGGGATCGGAGCTGGGCTGGGATACACAGTGAGTGAGGGATCAGGGCAGAGCTGGGATGGGAGTGAGGGGTCGGAGCAGAGTTGGGATACACAGGGAATGAGGAGTCGGAGCAGAGCTGGGACACTCAGGGATTGAAGGATCGGAGCCGAGCTGGGACAGTCAGGGAATGAGTGTACGGAGCTGGGACACTTGGAGTGAGGGACCGGAGCAGAGTTGGGACATACAGGGAGTGAGGGATCAGGGCAGAGCTGGGATGGGAGTGAGGGGTCGGAGCAGAGTTGGGATACACAGTGAGTGAGCGATAGGAGTAAAGCTGGGATTCACAGTGAGTGAGGGATCAGAACAGATTTGGGACACACAGGGAGTGACTGATCGGAGCAGAACTGGGATACACAGTGAGTGAGGGATTGGAGCAGAGTTGGGACATACAGGGATTGAGAGATCGGAGCAGAATTGGGACACACAGAGAGTGAGGGATCGGAGTAGAGTTGGGACACACAGAGAGTGAGGGGTCGGAGCAGAGTTGGGACACACAGGGAATGAGGAGTCGGAGCAGAGCTGGGACACTCAGGGATTGAAGGATCGGAGCCGAGCTGGGACAGTCAGGGAATGAGTGTTCGGAGCTGGGACACTTGGAGTGAGGGACCGGAGCAGAGTTGGGACATACAGGGAGTGAGGGATCGGAGCAGAGCTGGGATACCCAGGGACTGAGGGAACGGAGCAGAACTGGGATACCCAGGGAGTGAGGGGTCAGAGCAGAGTTGGGACACACAGTGAGTGATGGATCGGAGCCGAGCTGGGACACTTAGGGAATGAGTGTTTGGAGCAGAGCTGGGACACTCGGAGTGAGGGGCCAGAGCAGAACTCGGACACAGAGAATTGAGGGATTGAAGGGATCTGGGACACGCAGGGTGTGAGGTTTCGGCCCAGAGTTGGGACACACAGGGAGTGAGGGATCGGAGCAGAGCTGGGACACACAGGGAGTGTAGATTCGGACAAGAGTTGAGACACACAGGGAGTGAGGGATTGGGGTAGAGCTGTGAACACTCGGAGTGAGGGATCGGAGCAGAGCTGGGACACACAGGGATTGAGGGATTGGAGCAGAATTGGGACACACAGGGAGTGAAGGATCGGAACAGAGTTGGGACACACAGGGATTGAGGGATTGGAGCAGAATTGGGACACACAGGGATTGAGGGATCGAAGCAGAGCTGGGATACACACGGAGTGAGGGATTGGAGCAGAGTTGGGACACACAGGGAGTGAGGGATCGGAGCAGAGCTGGGATACACAGTGAGTGAAAGATCGGTGCAGAGCTTGGACACACGGAGTGGAATTGAGCTGGGACAACTATAGAGGAGCTGAGTGGTGCAGTTCAGAAGTAAGGAAGAAAGGGAGTAGAATGCACTGTCCTGAGTGTACCTGCTCTGTTCCACGCTGAGGTTGATCCTCACCCAGTATTCATAAACACAAACCATCCAGCAGTGCTATCCAAAAAGATTTTGGAACTCCTCAAGGACATTTTTCCTGTCACTGCCTACAGGGGAAATGAGAAGAAAATATGGGGAATAAAATTAAGAGAACTCCAACTCAGTATTTTTAATTTAAATTTATTGTTTTTACTGCTAGGCAACTCACCCATCATTCTTCCTCGATATTTACAACAGAAATTGACAGCAACTCTGGTTGCTGACCATAAGATTACCAATGACATGTTAATTTTAATGGATTACCATCAACATTAAACCAAGGCACAGAAATCCTTTTTTTCTCTTGTTTGAGTACTAATGTGTGACTCACAGCTAACAAAGTAAAATTACTGCATCACTCTTGCACATCTACTGACTTCTATTGACAAATTCATTAACCTTTTAAAAATGAATCTTATGTAGAAGCCTAATTTATATGCTTCCTCACAGATTTATGGATTAAATGCACTTTTTAAAAAACTCATTCTCAGGATTTGACCATCTGAGGCTATCACTATTCCTTAATTTCAGTTTCCTGCAGTAAATGGTGATACAATTGAGTTGCTTGATGTTCATGCCCCTGCAAGAGGAAGATGCTGTGGAATTGGAGTCACCCACAGAACTGGATAAAGTTGGCAGCTTGCTTTATGAAAGCATTTTAGTGAACCAGTTTAATTTGTACTGCAATATCTTTTGTGATCATTTTTACTGTCACCAGATTTCAGGAATGTTGTATTACAGATATACAATTGAACAATCAATGTGCTGCCAACAATGAAAGTTAAGGTTAGCATCAAACTGAAAAACGATCACACACAATGTGGCAAAGATTAGTGGTAAAGCAGAACCCATAGCGTTATAGATGTAAAGAGATTTCTCGGCCTAGCACGTCAATGTCAGTCATCAAGCATCTATCTGCTCTAATCCCATTTTCCAATATTTGGCCTATAGTCTTGTTTGCTATGGCACTTCAAGTGATAATCTAAATACTTCTTCAATGTCCAGCCTTTAGCATCATTCCAGAGAAGTGCAAATATCTATCACTCTCTGGGTGAAAAGAATCTTCCTTAAATCCTCTCCAAACCTTGTATTCTTCACCTGAAATCTATCCTCCCTGGTCAATGATCCTTCTACAAAGAGGAAATGTTTCTTCCTGTCTACCATATTTATGCCCTTCAATTTTGGATAAATTGATCAGACCCACCCTCAGCCTTCCCTGCTCTAAGGAAAACAACCTATTCTGGAACAAGACAAATTGCTGGCAAAACCCAGCAGGTCTGGCAGCACCTGTGGAGAAAAAGCAGCGTTATTGTTTCAAGTCTCAAATTTCAAGACTCTTCATCAGCCTAACTAGTCTCTTCTTCATAGTTAAAATGGCAGTGCAATATCTTGGTGAATCTCCTCTGCACCTTCTCTAGTGAACGACATCTTTCCTATATTTGGCAACTAGAGCTGCACACTGTACTGCTAACATTTCCATCGTACCGCTTCTGCTCCTGCATTTAGTGCCATGACTAACAAAGGCAAGTATCTCATATGCACCTTATACACCTGCTGTGTTGCTTTCAATAATCATGCACACCAAGGTGCTGTTCTTCCAAAATCACCTCCCATACATTGTTTTACCTAAGGGAGTTCACAAAGCACTGCACTGTGGATGCTGGAAATCTGAAACAAAAACAAATTCCTGGAGAACCTCAGCAGTTCTAGCAGCATCCAAAGGTGAATTCCGTTCCTCCCTCCATAAATACTGTCAGACCTGCTGACTTTCTCCAGTGATTTCTGTTTTCATAGAAGCCCTTCAGGTCAGAAAGAGGCTATTTAAACCATCGGGTCGTGTACTGACCCCCTGAAGACCATGCCATCCAGACTCACCCCCCTTAACCTATCTCTGTAATCCTGCATTGACCATAATTAATCTACCTAGTCTACATATCCCAGGACACTATAGGGCAATTTAGCATGGCTAATCCACCTAACTTACACATCTTTGGACTCTGGGAGGAAACCAGAGAAAACCCACGCAGACACGGGAAGAACACACAAACTTGACACAGTCACGTGAGGTTCCTGGTGCTGTGAGGCAGCAATGCTAACCACTGTGCTATGTTTGTTTCAAACTCCCTTGCCTTTTCAGTCTTCCCAAAATGGATAGCAAATCTATATCATCGTGTAGTCTAAGGCGCACCCCCCCCTCCCTTTTTCACATCATCATCAATTTTCGTATCCTTTGCAAACTTACTGATCAAATTTCCTAAATTTCATGTCTAGATCATTGATGTACACTACAAACAGCAAGAGAGCCAGCATCAAACCCTTCAGTACACTACTGGACACAGGCTTTGAAGCACAAGAACAAACTGTAACTATTACCTTCTATATCCTGCCTTTAAATCAATTTGGAATTCAGTTCGCCAAATTGTCTTGGATCACTTGCCTCTTACCATTGGGGACTTTGTCAAAGCCTCAGTAAAGTCTATGTAGACTACATCCACTGCACTCGAAATATCAAGTCACCCACTTGAAACTCAATCAAGTCCGCCAGACATTATATCCCTCTGACAAAGTCATGCTGACTGCACTTAACTAATCCCTGCCATTCTGAGAGATTAATACTGTCTTTCAGGATTTTTGACAGACATTTCTCAACTACAAAAATAAAAGAAACTATGAGAGTAAACAAGCAAGTAATATAACAATAGACGTGAGAGCTTTTGTAAATATAATGGAAGATTTGAGTTATAAGGAAAGGTTGGACAGAAGCATAGAGTCATAGAGATGTACAGCACGGGAACAGACCCTTGGGTCCAATTCATCCATGCTGACCAGAAAGCCTAACCCAATCTAGTCCCATTTGCCAGCACTTGGCCCATATCCCTCAAAACCCTTCCTAATCATATACCCATCCAGATGCCTTTTAAATGCTGCAGTTGCACCAGCCTCCATCACTTCCTCTGGCAGCTCAGTCGATACACGCACCACCATTTGAGTGAAACGGTTGTTCCTTAGGTCCCATTTAGATCTTTTCCCTCTCACCTTAAATTTATGCCCTTCAGTTCTGGACTCCCCCAACCCAGGGAAAGTGCTACAGCAAACAAACAATCCAGGTCCCTCATGATTTTATAAATTTCTATAAGATCACCCCTCAGCCTCCAACACTCCAGGGAAAACAACCTCAACCTATTCAGTCTCTCCCTATAGCTCAAATCCTCCAACCCTGGCAACATCCTTGTAAATCTTTTCTGAACCCTTTCAAGTTTTACATCATCCTTCCGATAGGAGGAAGACCAGAAATGCACACACTATTCCAAAAGTGGCCTAATCAATGTCCTGTACAGCTGCAATATGACCGCCGAACTCCTATACTCAATACCTCTGACCAATAAAGGAAAGCATACCAAACACCTTCTTCACTATTCTGTATACCTTCAACTCCACTTTCAAGTAACTATGAACCTGTATTCCAAGGTCTCAGCAACACATCCTTCATCAATCCTCTTCGTTACTTCTTCAAAAAACTCAATCAGGTTCAAGAGTCATGATTTCCCACGCACAAAGCCATGTTGACTATCCTAAATCAGTCCTTGCCTAGCCAAATATACGTAAATCCTGTCCCTCAGAATTCCCTCCAACTTGCCCAACCATGTCAGGCTCACCGGTCTATTGTTCCCTGGCTTTTCCTTACCACCTTTCTTAAATTGTAGCACCATGTTAGCCAACCTCCAGTCTTCCGGCATCTCACCTGTGACTATTGATGATACAAATATCTCAGCAAAAGGCCCAGCAATCACTTTCCTAGCTTCTCACAGACATCTAGGGTACATCTGATCAGGTCCTGGGGATTTATCCACCTTAATGCATTTTCAGACATCCAGCACCTCCTCCTCTGTAACATGGACATTTTTCAAGATGTCACCATCTATTTCCCTACATTCTATATCTTCCAAGTTCCTCTCCTCAGTAAACACTGATACAAAATACTCGTTTAGTATCTCCCCCATTTCTT
Source organism: Chiloscyllium plagiosum (assembly GCF_004010195.1). Lineage (NCBI taxonomy): Eukaryota > Metazoa > Chordata > Chondrichthyes > Orectolobiformes > Hemiscylliidae > Chiloscyllium > Chiloscyllium plagiosum. The sequence goes on from NC_057749.1 coordinate 2,301,101, forward strand.
TTGGTTCCACACACAGGCTGCCCTACTGAGGGGTCTTATTCTCTCCCCAGTTATCCTTTTGTCCTTAATGTATTTATAAAATCCCTTTGGATTCTCCTTAGCCATATTTGCCAAAGCTATCTCATTTTCTGTTTCTGCTCTCCTGATTTCCCTCTAAAGTTGTTATCTCTGGTTTGTTATCCTTGCCTTGTGCTAGCGAGGCGAGGTATAGGGTAAGAGAGAAGTTGAACACGTGTCTACAGGGATGGTGCATGATGGAGGGTTTCAAATACCTGGATAATTGGGGGCTCATTCTGAGGTAGGTGGGACCTCTACAAACAGGATGGTGGGACCTCTACAAACACTTGAACCAGAGGGGTACCAATATCCTAGGGGGTAATTTGCTAATCTTATTCAGGAGAGTTTCAACTAATTCAGCAGGGGGAAGGGAACCAAATTGTAGTTTCAGTGCCCAGAAGGTAAGAGTAGTGTGGTCAGAAATATGGTTTCAAGGTTGCAAGAGTGCACCGGCAAGCAGGAAGGTAGTTTGAAGTATTTCTACTTCAACGCAGGAGCATCAGGAGCTTGAAGCATGGGCTGGTACCTGGGACTTTGATGTTCTGGCCATTTCGGAGACAAGAATAGACCAGGGCCAGGAATGGTTGTTGTAGGTTCCGGGGTTTAGATGTTTCAGTCAGACCAGGAAGGATGGTAAAAGAGGGGAAAGGTGTGGCATTGTTCATCACGGACAGTGTTACGGTGGCAGAAAGGATGTTTGATGACTCATCTACTGAGGGAGTATGGGCTGAGGTTAGAAACAGGAAAGGAGAGGTCACCCTGTTGGGAGTTTTCTATAGGCCTCCGAATAGTTTCAGAGATGTAGAGGAAAGGATAGCAAAGATGATTCTGGACAGGATCGACAGTAACAAGGTAGTTGTTATGGGGGACTTTAACTTTCCAAATATTGACTGGAAATACTTTTGAAAATTCTTGCTTAATACCGTCAAAATCGGCCTTTCTCCAATTTAGAACTTCAACTTTTAGATCTGGTCTATCCTTTTCCATCACTATTTTAAAACTAATAGAATTATGGTCACTGGCCCCAGAGTGCTCGTCCACTAACACTTCAGTCACTTTCTTGCCTTATTTCCCAAGAGTAGGTAAAGTTTTGTACCTTCTCTAGTAGGTACATCCACATATTCAATCAGAAAGTTTTTTTGTACACACTGAACAAGTTCCTCTCCATCTAAATCCTTAACACTATGGCAGCCCCAGTCCAGGTTTGGAAAGTTAAAATCCCCCACCATAACCATATTACTTTCAAGAGCTTTCAAAAGCTGAGTGGGGACAGATGTTCACGGGTAAATGGACAGCTCGGAAACCTTCAAAATTGAGATTACAGGAGCCTAGAGACAGTATGTCCCTGTCAGAGTGAAAGGCAAGGCTAGTAAGTGTAGGGAATGTTGAATGACTAGTGACATTGAGGTTTTGGTCAAGAAAAAGAAGGAAGCATATGTCAGGATTTGACAGAGTGATCAAGTGAATCCTTGGAAGAATATGAAAGCAGTAGGAGTACACTTAGAACATCGCACATTACAGCGCAGTACAGGGCCTTTGGTCCTCGATGTTGTGCTAACGTCTGAAGCCTATCTATCCTATATTATTCCATTTTCATCCACATGTTTATCCAATGACCATTTAAATGCCCTTAAAGTTGGCGAGTCTACTATTGTTGCAGGCAGGGTGTTCCACACCCTTACTACTGTCTGAGTAAAGAAACTACCTCTGATATCTGTCCTATATCTATCACCCCTCACTTTAAAGCTATGTCCCCTTGTGCTAGCTATCACCATATTATTCTTATAGATAATTGAGATCTCCTTACAACTTTGTTTCTTAATTTCCCACCTACTACTGGGGGGTCTATAATCCCAATAAGGATAATCATCCCTTTCTTATCTCTCAGTTCCACCCAAATAACTTCCCTGGATGTATTCCCAACAATATCCTTCTTAATTACAGCCATAATGTTATCTCTTATCAAAAACATCACTCCCTCCTCTCTAGCCCCCCTTTCTATCCTTCCTCAAGCATTTGTATCCTGGAAACATTAAATTGCCATTCCTGCCCATTCCTGAGTCAAGTCTCTGTAATTGCTATGATATCCCAGTCCCATGTTCCTAACCATGCCCTGAATTAATCTACCTTCCCTGTTAGGCCTCTTGCATTGAAATAAATGCAGTTTAATTTCTCTGATTCTCTTTGTTCTGGCCTGCCCTGACTGTTTGACTTGCTTCTGTTCCCAACTGTACCAGTCTCAGATTGATCTCTTTCCTCACTATCTCTCTGGCACCCAGATTCCTCCAAGGTCAGCTATGAACTTCGCTGTTTGTTAGACCATAAGACATCAGAGCAGAAGTTCGGTCATTCAGCCCATCAAGTCTGCTCTGCTATTCAATCATGGTTGATATGTTTTTCAACCCTATTCACCCACTTTCTCCCTGTAACCCTTGATCCCTTTGACGGTGGGTTGCGCTTCGGCGGGTCGGTATGGACTTGTTGGGCCGAAGGGCCTGTTTCCACACTGTAAGTAATCTAATCTAATCTAAAACCCTTGATCCTTTTGACAATCAAGAACCTATCTATCTCTGTCTTAAATATAGTCAATGCCCTGGCCTCCACAGCCTTCTGTGGCAATGAATTCTCTGGATTCCCCACTCTCTGGCTGAAGAAGTTTCTCCTTATCTCTGCTCTAAAAGGTCTTCCCCTTACTCTAAGGCTGTGCCCTCAGGTCCTAGTCTCTCCTACCAATGAAAACAACTTCCCAACATCCACTCTGTCTAGGCCAATCAGTATTCTGTAAGTTTCAACTGGAGCACCCCTCATCCTTTAAGGCTCCATTAAGTATAAACCCAGAGTGCTCAAATGTTCCTAATATGTTAAGCTTTTCATTCTTAGGACCATTCTTGTGAATCTCCTCTGAACACGCTCCAGGGCCAGTACATCCTTCCTGAGATATGGGATCCAAAATTGCACACAATTCTCCAAATGTAGTCTGACCAGAGCCTTATAGAGCCTCAGAAATACATCCCTGCTTTTATATCCAAGTCCTCTCAAAATAAATGCCATCATTGCATGTGCCTTCCTAACTCAACCCGCAAGTTTACTTTGAGAGAATCCTGGACTAGAACTCCCAAGACCTTTTGCACTTCAGACTTTGAATTTTCTCCCCATTACAAAATAGCCAACACTTCTTTTCTTCCTACAAAAGTGCACAACCTCACACTTTCCCACGTTGTACTCCATCTGGCCCTTTGCCCACTTTCCTAACCTATTCAAATCCTTCTGCAGCCTTCCTGCCTCCTCAATGCTATCTGTCCCTCTACCTATCTTTGTATCAACTGCAAACTTAGCCAGAATGCCCTCAGTTCTTTCATCTAGATCATTAATGTATAAAGTGATAAGTTGTGGTCCCAACACTGAGCCTTGCGGAACACCATATGTCACTGACAACCATCCTGAGAAGGATCCTTTTATTCCCACTTTCTGCATTCTGCCAGACAGCCAAGCTTCCATCCATGCTAGTATCTTGCCTCTAACACCATGGACCATTAGTTTACTCAGTAGCCTCTTGTACAGCACATTGTCAAAGGCATTCTTGAAGTCCAGGCAGATAACATCATCGATTCTTATTGATCTAACCTGCTGTTACTTCCTCAAATAATTCTAGCAGATTTGTCAGGCAGGACCTCCCCTTGATGAAACCATGCTGACTTTGCCCTACTTCACCAGACACTTCCAAAAATTCAGAAATCTCATCCTTCACAATGGATTCCAGGATCGTATCCATGACCGAGATTGGGCTAATCGGTCTGTAATTTTCCATCTTTTGCCTTACTCTCTTTTTAAACAGGGGTGCCCCATTAGTGATTTTCCAGTCTTCTGGGACTCTCCTTGATTCTAGTCATTCCTAAAAGATCACCACTAATCCCTCTGTTACATCTTCAGCTATCTTCCTTAGAACTCTAGGGTGTAGTCCATCTGGTCCAGGTGATTTATCCACCTTCAGGTATACAGTTTTTCTAGCAGCCTCTCCTTGGTGATGTCTACCATACTCTGCTCTGCCCCCTCACTCTCTTGAATTTTTGAGATATTACTCATGTCTTCCACCGTGAAGACTGACACAAAGTAATTATTCAGTTCCTCAGCCATTCCCTTGTTCCCTCATTAACTATATAGTATTCAAACAGATGAAAGACTTAACAATCAATTTCTTAATGTATAATTTCAGTTACATCACACCGTATATTTTTGCTATAAATTCTGTGTGTTAGGATTGAGCCCTCCACTATCGCCTGATGAAGGAGCGATGCTCCGAAAGCTAGTGTGCTTGCAATTAAACCTGTTGGACTATAACCTGGTGTTGTGTGATTTTTAACTTTGTATGCTCCATAACAATCTTCTGCCAACCCGACAGGCCCGGGTTGAGAGGGAAAAGTTTTAAAAGGGACCTGAGGGGCAACTTCTTTACACAGAGGATGATATGTATATGGAATGACCTGCCAGAGGAAATGGTAGAAGCAAGCATAATTACAACATTTTAGGAACGTTTGGACAGGTACATGAATACAAAAGGTTGAGAGGGATAGGGATAATGAGTAGGCAAATGAGACAAGTTTAGTTTGGGAAACCTGGTCAGCAAGGACAAGTTGGACTGAAGGGTCTGTTTCCATGCTGGTCTCTATTGTCTATATAAAAATAATCAATTTGAACATAGCTTCCATAGGCAATGAGTCTGGGGAAATAATAATGGGAAGCATAAAATGGTAAAGGTAGAAAAATACTTTGCATCATTCTTCAAGGTAGAAAACACTAATAGCATTCCATATACAGTAAATAGTTCCCTGGAACCGATAGGTTGCACTCTAGGATACTACAGGAAGTAGCTACACAAATAGTGCATGCGCTGGTAGTAATCTTCCAAACATGCTTAGAAATGGAAATGTCCAAGAGAACTGGAAAACTGCATTCTCTAACATTCTCATTCAAAAAGGGGAGAAAAAAAATAAGTAGCCTATAGGCCAGTTAATTTAACATCTGTCATTGGAAAAATGCTAGAGTCTATCAGAAAGGATGTAATTTCACAGTATTTAGAAATACATAACACAACCAGAGTCAGCAGGGCTTCATAAAGGGTAAATCATGCCTGACAAATATATTAGAATTATGTGATGATGTAACAAGCAGGATAGGTAAGAAAGGAAGAAATTCATACAAAGGCATCGAGCACATCGTCAGGAGTCAGAGAGAGAAAGAAACCTACACTGCTAACTGACACAGCAGTGAATCCGCACACTTACTGCCTTTGCTGTTTAAGTTCATGTATCTCTGGACTTCAGAGGGTGTCGAGGAAAAATTAACAAACAGTGAAATTCAACTTGGAGGAACCTGTATGGGAGAGCTCACAGCAAAGGAACAGATGAGTGCATAGTTTTTAACGTGTAACTTTGCTGCAAGTCTGCAGTCGTGAATACAATGGGTTCTTTCTTGATTGTATGTTTCATTGAAATCTGTCTCTTCAGTACATTTTAAAAATATAAACCATAAGTGCTAAGTTAGCATGGAGCACTTTTTTAAGGGCAAAAAGAGGGTGCTATTTTCTGGGTCTGTAGATTGTGAAGGAGTAAAAATGGTCTTTAGAACATCGAACATAGAACATTACAGCACTGTACATGCCCTTTGGCCCTCGATGTTGCACCGACCCGAGGAACCATTCTGAAGCCTATCTATCCTACACTATTCCATTTTCATTTATATGTTTATCCAATGACCATTTAAATGCCCTTAATTTTGGTGAGTCTACTACAGTTGCAGACAGTGCCTTCTACGCCTCTACTACTCTGAGTAAAGAAACTACCTCTGACATCTGTCCTATATCTATCACACCTCAATTTAAAGCTATGTGTCCTCATGCTAGCCATCACCATCCGAGGAAAAAGGCTCTCACTGTCCATCCTGTCTAACCCTCTGATTATCCTATATGCCTCAATTAAGTCACCTCTCAACATTTTACTCTCTAACGAAAACAGCCTCAAGTCCCTCAGCTTTTCCTCATAAAACCTTCTCGCCATATCAGGCAACATCTTAGTAAATCGACTCTGAACCCTTTCCAAAACGTCCACATCCTTCCTATAATACGGTGACCAGAACTGTACACAATACTCCAAGTGCGACCACACCAGAGTTTTGTACAGCTGCAACACGACCTCATGGCTCCAAAACTCAATCCCTCGACCAATAAAGGCTAACACACCATATGTCTTCTTAACAACCCTATCAACCTGGTGCCAACTTTCAGGGATCTGTGTACGTGAACACTGAGATCTCTCTGCTCATCTACACTGCCAAGAATCTTACCATCAGCCAGTACGCTTTATTCCTGTTGCTCCTTCCAAAGTGAATCACCTCACACTTTTCCACATTAATCTCCATTTGCCACCTCTCAGCATGGCTCTGAAGCTTATCTATATTCTTCTGTAACCTGCAACATCCTTCAGCAGTATCCACAACTCCACCGACCTTAGTGTCATCTGCAAATATACTAACCCATCCTTCTAGCTCTCATCTAGGGTCATGTATAAAAATAACAACCAGCAATAGTCCTATTGTGACTGTATTCCAGGATAAACATTTCCTATCAGCCAACACCCTCTGTCTTGTTACAGCTAGCCAATTTCTGATCCAAAACTGCTAAATCACCCTCAATCCCAGGCCTCTGTATTTTGTGCAATTGCCCACTGTGGGGAACCTTATCAAACACCTTTCTGAAATCCATATATGCCACATTAACCATTTTACCCTCATCCACTTGTTTGGTCACCATCTCAAAGAACTCAATAAGGTTTGTGAGGCACAACCTACCCTTCACAAAACCATGTTGACTATCCCTAATCAACTTATTCCTCTCAAGATGATTATAAATACTATCCCTTATGACCTTTTCCAATACTTTACCCACAACCAAAGTAAGGCTCACTGGTCTATAATTCCCAGGGTTGTCTCGACTCCCCTTCTTGAACAAGAAGTAGAATGGAGTACTTTAGTAGAGTGATATGCTCCTCCTGTTGGATGTAGGAGTTTAGGGAAAGTTTCCATGTTATTGATGATTATGTCTGTAATAGCTGTGTTTGGTTGTGAATTCTATTGGATCGCATGGATCAGCTGGAGTGACAGTTAGAGGCAATGAGGAATTTGCAAGAGCAAGGGGGTGTAATTGATGACAGTTAAAGGAAGGGAGAAAAGCTGCAGATACAGTCAGATAGATGGATTAACTCCAGGAAAAGTAGGAGGACTAGGCAGGAATCTCCTGTGGCTATCCCCATCTCTAACAAGTATGTTGTTTTAGAAAATGTAGGGGGTGATAGATTCTCAGGGGAATGTAGCACGAACAGCCAAGTTGCTAGTATTGAGACAGGCTCTAATGCAATGAGGGGTACATCTGGTTCCAAGCGATCGATTGTGATAGGGGACTCTCTAGTCAGAGGCACAGACAGACATTTCTGTGGCCAGCTGAGAAAAATCAGAATGGTGTGTTGCCTCCCTGCTGCCAGGATCAAGGATGTCTCAGTGAGGGTGCAGAATGTTCTCAAAGGGGAGAGGTTCCAGCAGGAGGTCATTGTACACATTGGAACCAATGACATAGGAAGGGGAAAGGATGAGATTCTGAAGGGAGGATATCGAAAGTTAGGCAGGAAGTTAAAAAGGAAGTCGTTGAGGGTAGTAATATCTGGATTACTCCCGGTGATACAAGCTAGTGAGGGGAGGAATAGGAGGATAGAGCAGATGAATGTATGGCTGAGGAGCTGGTGTAGGGGAGAAGGGTTCACATTTTTGGATCATTGGAATCTCTTCTGGCGTAAAAGTGTTCTGTACAAGAAGGATGGATTGCAATTGGAAGGGGATTAATATACTGGCAGGGAGATTTGCTAGAGCTGCTCGGGAGGATTTAAATTAGTAAGGTGGGGGCGGTGGGATCCAAGGAAATAGTGAGGAAAGAGATCAATCTGAGACTGGTACAGTTGGGAAAGGGAGCGAGTCAAACAGACAGGGCAGGAAGGAACAAAGCAGAGAACAAGATAGGACTGATAAATTAAACTGCATATATTTCAATGCAAGAGGCCTAACAGGGAGGACAGATGAACTCATTGCATTATTAGGAACTTGGGACTGGGATAGCATAGCAATTACAGAAACGTGGCTTGAGGATGGGCAGGAGAAAGTGAGGACTGCAGATGCTGGAGATCAGAGCTGAAAATGTGTTGCTGGAAAAGCACAGCAGGTCAGGCAGCATCCAAGAAGCAGGAGAAGCGATGTTTCGGGCATGAGCCCTTCTTCAGGAATGGGAATGGGCATCAGGGATGGGCAGGACTGGTAGCTTAATGTTCCAGAATATAAATGCTAAAGGAAGGACAGAAAGGGGGCCAAGAGAGGAGAGGGAAGTGGCGTTTTTGATAAGGGATAGCATTATAGCTGTACTGAGGGAGGATATTCCCGGAAATACATCCAGAGAAGTTATTTGGGTGGAACTGAGAAATAAGAAAGGGATGATCACCTTATTGGGATTGTATTATAGACCCCCCAATAGTCAGAGGGAAATTGAGAAACTTGTAAAGAGATTTCAGTTATCTGTAAGAATAATAGGGTGGTTAGGGTAGGGGATTTTAATTTTCCAAATATAGACTGGGACTGCCATACTGTTAGATGGAGAGGAACTTGTTAAGTGTGTACAAGAAAATTTTCAGATTCAGTATGTGGATGTGCCTACTAGAGATGGTGCAAAACTTGACGTATTCTTGGGAAGTATGTCAAGGCAGGTGACTGAGGTGCCAGTGGGGGAACACTTTGGGGCCAGCGACCGTAATTCTATTAGTTTTAAAATAGAGGTGGTAAAGGATAAACTGGATCTAAAAGTTGAAGTTCTAAATTGGAGGAAGGCCAATTTTGACAGTATTAGACAAGAACTTTCAAAAGCTGATTGATGGGCAGATGTTCACAGGTAAAGGGATGACTGGAAAATGAGAAGCCTTCAAATATGAGGGAATGAGAATCCAGAGACCGTATGTTCCTGTTAGGGTGAAAGAAAAGACTGGTAGGTGTAGGGAATGCTGGATGACTAGAGAAATTGAGGTTTTGGTTAACAAAAAGAAGGAAACATATGACAAGTATAGACAGGAAAAATCAAGTGAGTCCTTAGAAGAGTATAAAGGTAGTAGGAATATACTCAAGAGGGAAATCAGAAGGGCAAAAAGGGGACATGAGATAGCTTTGGCAAATAGGGTTAAGGAGAATCCAATGGGTTTTAAATAAATACATCAATAACAAAAGGGTGACTAGGGAGAGAATAGAGCCTCTCAAAGATCAGCAAGGCAGCCTATGTGTGGAACCAAAGGAGATGGGGCAGATACTAAACAAGCATTTTGCATCAGTGTTTACTGTGGTGAAAGGCATGGAATATATAAAAAGAAGGGAAGTAGATGGTGACATATTGAAAAATGTCCATATTACAGAGGAGGAGGTGCTGGATGTCTTGAAATGCATAAAAGTGGATAAATCCCCAGGACCTGATCAGGTGTACCTGAGAACTTTATAGGAAGCTAGGGAGGTGATTGCTGGGCCCTTTGCTAAGATATTTGTATCATCAATAGTCACAGGTGAGGTGCTGGAAGACTGGAGGTTGGCTAACGTGGTGCCACTGTTTAAGAAAGGTGGTAAGGAAAAGCCAGGGAACTATCGACCAGTGAGCCTGAAGTCGAAGGTGAACAAGTTGTTGGAGGGAACCCTGAGGGACAGGATTGACAAATATTTGGAAAGACAAGGTCAGATTAGGGATAGTCGACATGGCTTTATGTGTGGGAAATCATGTCTCACAAATTTGATTCAGTTTTTTGAAGAAGTAACAAAGAGGACTGATGAGGGCAAAGCAGCAGACGTGATCTATATGGAGTTCAGTAAGGCATTCGATAAGGTCCCCCAGGAAGCTTGATTATCAAGGGTAGATCTCATGAAATACAGGGAGAACTTGACATTTGGATACAGAACTGACTTGAAGGTAGGAGTGAGAGGAGGGTGGTGGTGGAGAGTTGCTGTTCAGACTGGATGCCTTTGACCAATGGTGTGCCACAAGGATTTGGATGTATAGGAGGTATAGCTAGTATAAACGATTTGGATGTATAGGAGGTATAGCTAGTATAGCTAGTAAGTTTGCAGATGACACCAAAATTGGAGGTGTAGTGGACAGCAAAGATGGTCACCTCACATTACAACAGGATGTTGATCAGATGGGTCAATGGGCTGAGGAGTGGCAAATGGGGTTTAATTTAAATTAACGTGAGGTGCTACATTATTGGAAAAGCAAATCAGATCAGGACTTATGCACCTAATGGTACAGTCCTTGGGAGTGTTGCTGAACAAAGCGACCTTGGAGTGCAGGTTCATAGTTCCTTGAAAGTAGAGTCACAGTAGATAGGATAGTAAAGAAGATGCTTTCCTTTTTTGGTCAAAGCATTGAGTATAGGAGTTGGGAGGTCATGTTGCAGCTGGTTAGGCCACTTTTGGAATATTGCATGCAGTTCTGGTCTCCTTCCTATTGGAAGGATGTTGTGAAACTTGAAAGGGTTCAGAAAAGATTTACAAGGATGTTTTCAGGGTTGGCGGATTTGAGCTATAAGGAGAAGCTGAATAGGCTGGGGATGTTTTCGCTGGAGCGTTAGAGGCTGAGTGGTGACCTGCTAGAGGTTTATAACATCATGAGGGGTGTGGATAGGATAAATAGACAAGGTCTTTTTCCCGGATGGGGAAGTCCAGAACCAGAGGGCATAGGTTTAGGGTAAGAGGGGAAAGATATAAAAGGGACCAAAGGGGCAATTGTTTCATGTGGTGTCTGTATGGAATGAGCTGCCAGAGGAAGTGGTGGAGGCTGGTACAATTACAGCAATTAAAAGGCATTTGGATGTGGATATGAATAGGAAGGATTTGGAGGGATATGGGCCAAGTGCTGGAAAATGGGACTAGATTTGTTATCTGGTTGGCATGGACGAATTACATCGAAGGGTCAGTTTCCATGCTGTACATCTCTATGACTCTAAGTCAAGTGATGAGTACAACAGTCTATAGAGGAATAGAGACAGGTTAACTAAGTGAGCAAAAGTTTGGCAGATGGAATATAATGTGGGAACATTTTGAGGATTTGAAATTTAGTAGGAAGGGTAGAGAAGTTTAATATTATTTAAATGGAGAAACACTGCAGAAAGCTACAGCGCAGAAGAATTTGGAATATTCACACATGACTCGCGGAAAAGTAGCATACATGTTCAGCATGTAATAGGAATGTTCGCCTTTATTTCAATGGAAATTGAGTATAAAAGTACAGACATCATGCTAAAACTATACAAGGCACAAGTTAGTTCACACCTGGAATACAGTGAATGATTTTTGTTCCTTTATTTAAGATATACTAGCATTAGAGGCAGTCAGGAAAGTTTCAATAGGTTTGTTCCAGGTAAGGGGGCAATTTTTTCCTGAGAAGAGATTGAGTGGTTTGGGCCTGTACTCTTTGGAGTTTAGAAAAGATCAGCAAGGCAGCCTTTGTGTGGAGCCGCAGAAAATGGGGGAGATACTAAATGAGTATTTTGCATCAGTATTTACTGTGGAAAAGAATATGGAAGATACACATTGTAGGGAAATAGATGGTGACATCTTGAAAAATGTCCATATTACAGAGGAGGAAGGGCTGGGTGTCTTGAAACGCATAAAAGTGGAAAAGTCCCCAGGACCTGATCAGGTGTACCCTAGAACTGTAGGCGGCACGGTGGCACAGTGGTTAGCACTGCTGCCTCACAGCGCCAGAGACCCAGGTTCAATTCCCGACTCAGGCGACTGACTGTGTGAAGTTTGCACATTCTCCCCATGTCTGCATGGGTTTCCTCCGGGTGCTCCGGTTTCCTCCCACAGTCCAAAGATGTGCGGGTCAGGTGAATTGGCCATGCTAAATTGCCTGTAGTGTTAGGTTAAAGGGGTAAATGTAGGGGTATGAGTGGATTGCGCTTCGGTGAGTCGGTGTGGACTTGTTGGGCCGAAGGGCCTGTTTCCACACTGTAAGTAATCTAATCTAAAGAACTCTGTTGGAAGCTAGAGAAGTGATTGCTGGGCCCCTTGCTGATATATTTGTATCATTGATAGTCACAGGTGAGGTGCCAGAAGTCTGGAGGTTGGCTAACGTGGTGCCACTGTTTAAGAAGGGTGGTAAGAACAAGCCAGGGAACTATAGACCAGTCAGCTTGAAGTCAGTGGTGAGCAAGTTGTTGGAGGGAATCCTGAGGGACAGGATGTACATGTATTTGGAAAGGCAAGGAGTGATTAGGGATAGTCATCATGGCTTTGTGAGTGGGAAATCATGTCTCACAAACTTGATTGAATTTTTTGAAGAAGTAACAAAGGGGACTGATGAGGGCAGAGTGGCGGACATGATCTATATGGACTTCAGTAAGGCGTTCGACAAGGTTTCCCATAGGAGATTGGTTAGCAAGGTTAGATCTCATGGAATACAGGGAGAACCAGACAGAGGATGGTGGTGGAGGGTTGATTTTCAGACTGGAGGCTTGTGGCCAGTGGAGTGCAACAAGGATAGGTGCTGGGTCCACTACTTTTTGTCATTTATATAAATTATTTGGATGTGAGCATAAGAGCTATGGTTTGTAAGTTTGCAGATGACATCAAAATTGGAGGTGTAGTGGATAGCGAAGAAGGTTACTTCAGATGACAAAGGGATCTTGATCAGATGGGCCAATGGGCTGAGAAGTGGCAGATGGCAGATGGAGTTTAATTTAAATAAATGCGAGGTGCTGTATTTTGGCAAAGCAAATCTTAGCAGGACTGATACAGTTAATGGTAAGATCCGAGGGAGTGTTGCTGAACAAAGAGATCTTGGAGTGCAGGTTCATAGCTCCCTGAAAGTGGAATTGCAGGTAGATAGGAAAGTGAAAAAGGCATTTGGTATGCTTTCCTTTATTGGTCAGAGTATTGAGTACAGGAGTTGGGAGGTCATGCTGCGGCAGTATGGCACATTAGTTAGGCCACTTTTGGAAAATTGTGTGCAATTCTGGTCTCCTTCCTATCATAAGGATGGTGTGAAACTTGAAAGGATTCAGAAAAGATTTACAAGGATGTTGCCAGGTATGGAGGGTTTGAGCTATACGGAGAGGTTGGTTGGCCTGGGACTGTTTTCCCTGGAGCGTCGGAATCACGAGGGGCATGGATAGAGTAAATAGACAAAGTCTCTTCCCTGGGGTGGGGGAATCCAGAACTAAAGAGCATAGGTTTAGGGTGAGAGGCAAATAAAAAAAAGAGACCTGAGGGGCAACTTTTTCAGTCAGAGGGTAGTATGTGTATGGAATGAGCCACCAGAGGAAGTGGTAGTGGCTGGTACAATTGCAACATTTAAAAGGCATCTGGATGGGTACATGAATAGGAAGAGTCTAGAGTGATATGGGCGGATTCTGGCCGGTGGGACTAGATTGGGTTGGCATATCAGGTTGGCATGGATGAGTTGGACTGAAGGGTCTGTTTCTGTGCTGTACATCTTTATGACTCTAAGTGACGTTATTGAAACAAAAATGTATCTTAGGTAGTTTGATGGGGTAAATACCCCCCTTGTGAGGAGGGCACATCAACTCAGAATGAAGGCTTGCCCCCTCAAGACAGAGCTAAAGAGGAATTTCTTCTCTCAGAGGATAATAAATCTGCAGAATTCTTTGCTGTAGAGGGCTACTGAGGCTTGGTCATTAAGTATATTCAAGGCTGAGTTAGACAGATTTTTAATCAGTATGGGAATAAATGGTTCCAGGGAAAAGGCAGGAAAGAGGAATTGAGAATTATCAACCCTACTAGCTGAGCTACGGAGCAGACTCAGTGGGCCAAATGCCTACTTCTGCTCACAGCTCTGATAATCCCATGGTCACAATGATCAGGAGTTATTCTGATAATTTCCTGTCGAGTGCAATAATGCAATTTTAATTCCTGGTGCCTGTAAAATATATTGGAAAATCTTATTGTTAAAGCTTCATCCATAAGAAAAGGGCAATACCTGGCTGGGGAGTATTTGTAGAAAGAAATAACTCACATTTATGCAGCCTTCCTTAAAAGGTTCCAAAGTATTCTCACCAATGAATTACTTTGATATTTGTTGATGGGTGGCAATTAGGACAGCGCAGCAAGATCCCACATCAACAACGGGATCATTACTTTTTTTTCTTAGCACTTCATTGACCAGCACTGTCCTCTTTTTCTTCCAATACTGTCACGGGACTTTATGGAACTATCTGATGAAACGGACCAGACCTCTGCAAGACTGCAACTCCGACAACAGGAAACTCCCAGGAGCGTTAGCCTGGCCTGTGCATCCACAATTTGGATTTAGTTAAGATGTGGGAGGACTAGCGGTCACCGCATGCCTAAGTAAATGATCCTCAAGGGAATGTTGTGTAGCACTCTGACATCCTAATGAGTTAAACGTTACTGAAAGGTGGTCTCATCAACTTGCACAGAGCTGGAGCGGAAAAATATATTTGCAAAATTTTGTAAAACTCACAACTTGTTCTGCGTTAAATGTCGCGACTTTCTCAGGACACTGCCTTTGCCTAATGAACTATTTATTCACCATTGCCTTCCGTGTGGTTTCGTTACACATTGTACCCATTTAAAGTGGAACAAACCCAAGCGGTAAGATAACTTCCAAGGAATGTTTCTAGGGTTCAAGACAAGTTTACATCAGAAAATTGCTGTGCACGCTTTCTACGAAGAAATAATTCCACATAATTACTTCAATTACTTCAAAAATCAGGCAATAAGGTATTGTGTAAGTATGTTTGCAGGTTAAAGCAAGGAGTCTTATTTCATTCACTGAAATCTTTGTGTTTCACAGATTAAAGAACCCCCAGTTGTTTTTGAATAGTCTTTGGAGGCTCATTGACGCCAAGTTACATAGCTTATTCCACATAGCCTGTCAAATGCAGCATTGTCAGTGTGCCAAATTCTTCCCAAAGCCTTAAGGGAGCATGTTCAGCTGGACATTAAAAGAACTTTCCTTGAGAATGCTGTCAGCTTTCTGCTTCAGTCGGATGGCTCGATGCTCACAAATACTTTAGCGACAGATCACACTGTCTTTGTCCAAAAAGTTAAACAAAGAATTTATTTTATGGCGCTGCCCTTCTATTCCCTGACTGAAAGCCCGTTAGATAACTCAGTAAGGAGGAATGGAACTCAGACAGGTGGGGCCTCCTGGCTCATGTTCAGCGAGTTCTCAGCAGCTGGACGCTGAACAGATCCCAAGCTAATAGCCAGCTAGGTCAGTAACCTTCGGCTGCAGCCACATGGCAAGGAACAATCGAGAGGCTCGCATTTATTCGCTCTTAAGTCTAACTGTCAGTCGTCACGCCTGCCAGCCCTACTGACCACAGCATTATAAAATGACAGCTCAGGCACAGCGAATATTTTTAAAGCATACAAAGTTTTTTTTCTCTTTTAATTGTAGTGTTTGACGCACTGACTAATGCTTTCCCTGCCAGCAGTGGAAAGAAGGCACAATCCAAGCTGACTTGTTTTCCCACATAGAAAGATGAGCTGCAGCCAAATCCTCAAATTCGATCCCTGCAGCTTCTATTGCCTAAGTAGCTTTTTAATGGTTTTCCTCAAACTCCCTGAGAAATCTTTCTCTCCATTCCTCAATGGCATTTCTGGTCCGAATAATTCAATTAATGCAAAAAAGGGGCATTTTAATTCAAATATAAAGAAGAGTTTCCACTAACTATCGAAATGGTTGGCTTGAAAGAAATCTGAACATTTCAAAACTTTGTTAAACCCCTCGTTAAATGAGAAAATTTAGAATGGTTAGGAGTCAATAAGCTTGGTGATTTCTTTTTTGTCATTGTACTTGTTTACAATTATTTTTTAAAGAAA
The DNA here is from genome assembly GCF_004010195.1 of Chiloscyllium plagiosum. Taxonomy (NCBI): domain Eukaryota; kingdom Metazoa; phylum Chordata; class Chondrichthyes; order Orectolobiformes; family Hemiscylliidae; genus Chiloscyllium; species Chiloscyllium plagiosum. The sequence continues at coordinate 2,317,091 of NC_057749.1, forward strand.
TCTAAAAATGCTTTCAACATCATTCCATCACTTCTTTCCAAGAGAGAACAGACCTGGAGTATCTCTAATGTCCTTGTTCTGCATTTTTTCAATACATCAGTGTAACATTCTTTGAACCAGGAGGTCAGCCTTACAATCGGAATTCCCGTCCTATAATGCAGGCACGTATCAAGAATTTGAATGGAGTTAGGTTTGCAGTACAACACCAAGAATATATCTTAAAGTTTCAAACTGTGTTTTACGAGGGGGAGTGATTGAGATGTATAAAATTGAGGGGTATAGATAGTGTAGACAGTGAGAAACGTTTCCGTTTGATGGAGAGATCAGTGACCAGTGGTATAGATTAAAGGCATGGGGCAGAGGTTAAGAGCAGATGTGAGGAAGAATACCTTTCCACCCAGAGGTTAGTGGGAATCTGGAATTGACTGCTGGAAGAGCGATCGAGGCAGAAATCCTCACAACATTTAAGAAGTATTTAGAGGTATGTACCTGCAATGCCAAGGCATGCAAAGCCAAGTGCTGGAAAATGGGATTAGAATAGTTAGGTGATTGTTTTTTGACTAGTGGGACATGATGGCCTGAAGGGCTTTTCTCTGTGCTGAAGAACTCTATGATTTTAACACTGGGGTGAGGGTTATTTCAGAGTTTTTGTTTCCTCTATCAACGGTCAATCTTGTTGTCATTTGTAAAAGATCTGGAGCTTTAAAAACATGGTTTTCAGCAACTACAAGATTTTACTTTGGATCTAATTTCCTGGTTGGTTAAACATATGTCTCACTTGAATTTGGAAATCCGATTCAGAGGTTTCACCCAGGACAGATAATCACACATATTGAACAGAAAAGCCTCCCACTTCCTAAGGTCTTAGTCCCAGGAATTTGACATTCTTCTCTCCATCCACTGGAATGTGATGCTTCCCTCCCCATCCGCAGGTAGTTGATATTTCCTTCCTAGTTCCAGTTTGTTTGACACTGTCCTCATCATTCCAGGAATTTGACATCCCCAGAAATTAGACACTTTCCTCTCATTCATGGGAATCTGACACATCCTGCTCAGCACAGGCATTTGCCACATCTCTCCCAATCCCAACAAACTGACACCAACCTTCACAGGAATTTCACACTATCCTCCCCATCCCCAGGAATGTGACATCCTGAAACTTTGAAACATCCTCCATCCTCCTTCAGAAATTTGATGCATCACTCCCCATCCTTTGTGGCAGCATGATGGGTGAGTTGTTAGCATTGCTACCTCACAGTGTCAGATTCCACCTTCAGGCAACAGTCTGTGTGAAGATTGCACATTCACCTCACATCTGTGTGGGATTCTTCTGGGCACTCTAGTTTCTGGCCACAGCGCAAGGATGGGCAGGTTGGGTGGATTGACCATACTAACTTGTCCATAGTGTCTAGGGCTGTACAGGCTAGGTGGATTAGCCATGGGAAATGTAAGGTTACAAGGATAGGGTAGGAGGATGGGTCTGGGTGGGATGCTCTCCAGAGGGTCAGTGTGGATTCGATGGTCTGAATTGCCTTGTTTCTCTCCTGGGAATTTTACAGTTCCTTCCCAAGTGAGGAATGTGATCTTTGTTCCCCATCTTGGAAATATGACATTCCCCTCCTATAGGATTTGACACACACTTTGTTCCACATCCCAGGAATTTTATACTTCCCTCCACAGGAATCTAACATTTACCTAAACAGGTACAGGAATTTGGGGAATATGGCATTGTCCTTCAATCCGGAAATGTGACACTCACCACCACCTCCTCCCACCTGGGAACTTTTACACTTAACACCATTTTGCTGGGAATTTGACACCTCCTTCCTAATCTCAGGAATTAAACACCGGATTTTGAGAAATCTTCTCAAAACTTGCTTCCATCCATTGAATCCAATTATACTGCCTTGAGAAAGCAACCAACATAATCAAAGTAGTGGGCGGCACGGTGGCACAGTGGTTAGCACTGTTGCCTCACAGCGCCTGAGACCCGGGTTCAATTCCCGCCCCGACTGTGTGGAGTTTGCACATTCCCCCCCGTGTCTGCGTGGGTTTCCTCCGGGTGCTCCGGTTTCCTCCCACAGTCCAAAGACCTGCAGGTCAGGTGAATTGGCCATGCTAAATTGCCCGCGTTAGTGTTAGGTAAGGGGTAAATGTAGGGGCATGGGTGGGTTGAGCTTCGGTGGGTTGGTGTGGACTTGTTGGGCCGAAGGGCCTGTTTCCACGCCGTAATGTAATCTAAAATCTCATCTAATCTAATCTAATCCCTCCCACCCTGATTATACTCTCCTCCACCCTCTTCTGGCTGACAGAGGATATAAAATTTTGAATACATATATGAACAGATTCAAGAACAACTTCTTCCTCATTGTTATCAGACTTTTGAATGGATCTCTCAAATGTTAATTCTGGTGTCTTTCTCTCTACACCTTCTCTGTGGCTGTAACACTGTATTCTGCACTCTTTTCTGCCACCCTGATGGACTTTGTATGGTACAATCTGCCAGTATATGTCTCATTCCTGAAGAAGGGCTTATGCCCGAAATGTTGATTCTCCTGCTCCTTGGATGCTGCCTGGCCTGTTGTGTTTTTCCAGCACCACATTTTTTAACTCTGGTCTCCAGCATCTGCAGTCCTCACTTTCTCCCAATCTGCCAGTATAGCATGTAAAACAACACTTTTCACTGTATCTCGGTACATGTGACAACAATGTCTTTCTTTATAGACCATCAGAGACACATTGTTTATGCTGACAACCTGAAACTAAACTCTCTGGACTTAGTTGGATATCATTCTATAGGAAGCTACTGGACAAAAACATCACTTGTGTGGATTTGTCAGTGCAGATTGTTCAACAGAAATAGAAACGTCAATCAATTCCAAGGTTCAGCCATCTGGAGTAAATATTCTTGTAATCTTTAATGTTTGGAGTCTGTTCCTTTTGCCATCCAATATATTGGATTACCTCTTCAATGAGAACCTGATTGACAAGACAACTTGTCTGTGGCACAGGCAACTGTTAAACAGAATATTGTAAGGGAACCTAACACAGGTAAATGGAAGTCTTTTTGTGCTGTTTAAAAGTAAGGGCACAATTCAGCATTACATTTTCCATTCAGTCTGAATGCATCAGGTTGAATGAAGTAATTAATTATAAAATATTTGAGAGCATGTGGAATTTCTGACACCCAAAAAACTTGGGCAGTGCTACATCATTGGAGTTGTGCTCCTCCACCCTCTCCCAGATTTGTTTCTTGGCTTCAACCCTGCTTCAAAGTGAAACAGCAGACAAGGAACACTAAGCTCAGCTGGGTACTCAACCAAGTTAGTGACACTGTTAGCCAGATAGTCTGGCAAACTTACAATGTATCTCTCAGTATTTGATGTAACTCCAATGACGCTATCCACAACAGCTGCATTTGGATGGTATTGTACTTTAATAAAATCGATGAAAAAAGTGGGTAGATTGTCCAGTTATTCATCATAAAATCATAACTAAATTAAAGAAAGCAGAGGAGAGAGGGAAGATTGGATTGCTTGTTAGATTGAGTTTTTCAATTCCTAATTTAGAACGAGCCAATAAATTAATATGACCAAAGTTTCAAAAGGACTCTTGATTAATTTCTGCTATCTCCCACACTCAATAGTTGATTTAAAATTCATTATCAGGAAGATTTAAATTGCGTTGGTGAAACTTAATCACGTGTTTTTGTAATCTTTAGCCCAAGCTTGCAAAAGTTATTTTCTTTCTTTTGCTCCAGTCAGGATTGCGTCCCTGTGCCTGTCACTATGTAGTGCTCAAGGTTTATTGGAAAGTTATTATTTTTAAAATCTAGTGGTGTTTAGGAAACTCCCAAATTTGAGTGAACTACATGTGAAGTAATCTTGTGTATGATTAAGGAACAAAAATTCAGCAAGACATCAGGCATCTTGATCAATTATGCCAGACAGCCAAGGAATGTCAGACGGAGTTTAATTCGGATAAATGTAAGGTGTAGTATTTTGTTAAGACAAACGAGGGGAGGATTTACATAGTTAATGGTGGTACCCCGGGGAGTGTTGTCCAGCAGAGACACCGAGGATTACAGGCTCATAGTTCCTCGAAAGTGGTGTCACAGGTAGACAGGATGGTGAAGGCACACTTGCCTTCATTGGTAACAGCAATGAGTATGGGAAGTTGGGATGTCATGTCACAACTGTACAAGACACGATAAAGCCATATTTGGAGTACTGTGTACATATCTGGTCACCATACTATAAGAAAGACGTTGTTAAACTGGAAAGGGTGCAAATAAATTTATAAGAATGTTACCGAGACTGGTGGGTTGAGTTATAAGAAGAGGCTAGATAGGTTGGGATTTCTTTCCCTGGAGTGTAAAGAGGCTGAGGCTGAGGCGTGACCTTAGGTGATATGTATATGGAATGAGCTGTGAGAGGAAATGGTAGAGGTGGGTGCAAATACAATGTTTAAAATACATTTGGACAGGTACATGGATAGGAAAGTTTAGAGGGATATGGGACAAACACAGGCAAATGGGACTAATTCAGTTTAGGAAATGTGATCAGCATTGATGAATTGGGCTGAAAGGCCTATTTCAGTGCTGTATATCTCTATGACTCCTAAAAACTTCTATTCCAAATTCCACATCCATTCTTTTGGGTTCAGCAACTTGGTTTATGTAAGTGGACCACTTGCATCTTATCATCAGGAACTGTCTCTACCTGCAATATCTAATACCAGAACTGTGTGATCAAATGACTCGCGAAACTGATAAATGTACTCGGTCAATCCTCTGAAAGATGATTAATTAATATTTCAGTGAGGCAAGGCCTGATTAGTCTGATTTTCCTTTCACTGGGATGTTGCTGAGCTTTTTAAAGAATTGGAGAATGTTCCATCACACTCCTGACTTATGTTTTGTAAACGGTTGACAGGCTTTGGGGAGTCAGGAGGTGAGTTACTCACTGCAGGATTCTTAGCTTCAGATCTGCTCTTGTAGCTACAGTATTTATACAGTTGACGCAAGCTCAGTTAATGGTCAATTAACAAGTCTTTATCTGACAGTATTGTTTAATTTGTCTCTGAATTCACAGGATTTTGCTAACTTCTTTATAATTACTACAAACTGGGAGTTGGATTTACCATCATGCTGGTTCTGCTTACAGAATTTCAACCTTTCAGTAATCACCAATCATTTTGGTGAAAAATGATTGCATAGGACTCTTATTATTTCTTCAAATATTTTTGAATAGCAGCTTCTCTGGCTGTACCAGACTCCCTAGGATGTTAAAACATTTTCCCCCAGAATAAAATATTTTATTCATTAGCAGGGTGATTGAGTTTAAAAGCCGCGAGGTTATGCTGCAGCTGTAGAGACTGCTGGTTAGACCACAATTGTAATATTTTGTTCAGTTCTGATCACCTCATTATAGGAAAGATGTGGAAGCTTTAGAGAGGATGCAGAGGAGATTTATAAGATGCTGCTTGGACTGGAGGGCTTGTCTTATGAACAAAGGTTGACGGAGCTAGGGCTTTTCTCATTGGAGAGAAGAAGGCTGAGAGGTGACTTGATAGAGGTGTACAAGATGTTGAGAAGCACACAGAGTGGATAGCCAGAGACTTTTTCCCATGGCGGAAATGTCTATCATGAGGGGCATAATTTTAAGGTAATTAGAGGAAGGTTTAGGGGAGACGTCAGAGGTAGGTTTTTTACATAGAGAGTAGTGGATGTGTGGAATGCAATACTGGCAGTTGTGGTAGAGTCAGATACATTAGGGGCATTTAAGCGACTCATGAATAGGCACATGGAAGATAGTACAATGAAGGGTATGTAGGTTAGTCTGATCTTAGAGTAAGATAAAAGGGCAGCACAACATCGAGGCCTATATTGTACGTACTGTTTTATGTTCTATGACTTACTGTCCACTGGAGTAGTACCAGATGATTGGAGGGTGGCAAATGTCATTTCCTTGTTCAAGAAAGGGAATAGGGATAACCCTGGGAAATACAGACGAGTCAGTCTTACATAGGTAGTGTGCAAATTATTGGAGAGGATTCTGAAAGACAGGATTTATGATTATTGGGAAAAGCATAGCTTGATTAGAGGTAGTCAGCATAGCTTTCTGAGGGGCAGGTCATGCCTGACAAGCTTTATTGAATTCTTTGAGGATGTGATAATGCACATTGATTAAGGTAGAGCCATAGATGTGGTGTATATGGATTTTAGAAAGATGTTTGATAAGGTTCCCCATGGTAGGCATATTCAGAAAGTAAGGAGGCATGGGGTATCAGGGAAATTTGGTTGTCTGGATACAACATTGGCTGGCCCAGAGAAGACAGAAGGTGGTAGTAGATGGAAAGTATTCAGCCTGAAGCTCAGTGACCATTGGTGTTCCACAGGGATCTGTTCTGGGACCTCTGCTCTTTGTGACTTTTATAAATGACTTGGATGAGAAAGTGGAAAGTTGGGTTAGTATGTTTACTGATGACATAAAGGTTGGTGGAGTTGTGGAGGGCTGTTGTAGGTTGCAACAGGACATTGACAGGATGCAGAGCTGGGCAGAGAAGTGGCAGATGGAGTTCAACCTGGACAAGTGCGAAGTGATTCATTTTGGAAGGTCAAATTTGAATGCAGGGTTAAAGACAGGATTCCTGGCAGCGTGGAGGAACAAAGGAATCTTGGTGTTCACGTACATAGATCCCTCAAAGTTGCCACCCAAGTTAATAGGGTTGTCAAGAAAGATTATGGTGTGTTAGCTTTCATTAGCAGGGTGATTGAGTTTAAGAGTCTATAAAGCCCTGATTGGACCACACTTGGAATATTTTGTTTAATTCTAAAAATCACACACCAGGTTATAGTCCAACAGGTTTAATTGGAAGCACACTAGCTTTCGGAGCGTCGCTCCTTCATCAGGTGATAGTGCGTGTTTAATTCTGGCTGCTTCATTATAGAAAGGATGTGGAAGCTTTAGAGAGGCTGCAGAGGAGATTTACCAGGATGCTGCCTAGACTGGAGGGCATGTCTTATGAAGAAAGGTTGAGGGAGCTGGGGCTCATTGGATCAAAGAAAGATGAAAAGAGACTTGATAGAGGTGTACAAGATGATGAGAGGCATAGATAGAATGGACAGCTAATAACTTTTTCCCAGGACAGCAATGCTTATCACGAGGGGGCATAATTTTAAGGTAATTGAAGGAAGGTTATGGGGAGACGTCATAGGTAGGTTCTCTACACAGAGAGTAGTGGGTGTATGGAATGCACTGCCAGCAGTAATAGTAGAGTCAGATATATTAGGGACATATTAGCAACTCTTGCACAGGCACATGGATGATAGTAAAATGAAGGGTATGTAGATTAGTTTGATCTTAAGACTAAGGGCACAACACTAAGGGCTGAAGGGCCTGTACTGTGCTATACTGTTCTATATTCTGTTTCATTCTCCCAGTTACTCTGTCTCTATTGCATCTGTTCTGATGATGTCACCTTCCACAGCAGACCTCCAAAATATTCACCTTTTCCCTCAATCAAGGATTCCCATGCCATGGTTAACAGAGCCCACATTCATGTCTGACCCATCTCCCACACTTTGACCTTCATCCCTTCTCTTTCCTTCCACAATGTCAATTGGATCTCCCTTGTCCTCACCTACAATCCCGCCAACCTCCATGTCCAAAGGATCATTAGCTGCCATTACTGCCACCTCCAGAAGGATACCACACTTGGTGGATGTTTCTCCTCCCCTCCCTTGTCAGCCTTCTGCAGGGGCCATTCCCTACAGGTCACCCTGGTTCACTTGTCTGCCTGCTTTTATTTTGAGTCTACACCTCGAGTTCAAAACATTTGCTTTGGCGTAGGGCACTCATGGTATTCCTCCAAGGTGGAGTATGTGCGAACTTCTTCTGCACCATTCATTTTTGCCCTGGGGCTAAATCCTTTTCTTTATCCCTCGTTGACTGTAGCTGCTTCAGTACAGTTATCAAAGTGGCTCCAAAATTTACAGTTTAGATTCTTTATTATATTAGTTTATTATAACAAATCAGTGGATTGATCCTGTGAATCTCAAAGCAGTTTTTATCATCTATTCTAAGGCGCAGAGACCAAAGCATTAAAATACAGCAGGAGCTTTATTAAGAAGGTTACTGCAAGACTGATTTGTTTCCCACCCAAAATAGCAGATGACATCTTCATGACATCAAGTGATCAGACTCAAAGTGATAGTCCACCATTGTTACCAAATACAGAACAAATGATTGGAGATCATCAATGTCTGGCAAATCGTGTGACATATATTACTCACTTGGGGAGGTGATGACTTAGTGGTATTATCAATGGACTGTTAATCCAGAGACCCCAGCAATGTGTTGGGTACCTGGGTTTGAATCCCACCAAGGCAGATTTGAATTCAATAAATATCTGGAATTAAGAGTCTAATGATGTCTATAAATCCCTTGCTGATTGCTGGGAAAAGTCCATCTGGTTCACTAATCTCCTCTAGGGAAGGAAATCTGCCATCCTTATCCAGTCTGGCCTATATGTGGCTCCAGACCCACAGCAAAGTGGTTGACTCTTAACTTCTCCCGGGGCAATTAAGGGTGAGCAATAAATGCTGGCCTAGCCAGTGACACCCTCATCCTGCGAATGAATAAAAAAAAAATCAGCCTAAACCTCCACACTGTCCAATGTTACTACATAAAGAGACAGACTGCTCCAGTATCTGAAGAGTTGCAAATAATACTTAATTTGTGAGAAGATTCGTAGCTCGGGTGCTCATTGTTGTGGTTCTGTTTGCCGAGCTGGGAATTTGTGTTGCAGGCGTTTCGTCCCCTGTCTAGGTGACATCCTCAGTGCTTGGTAGCCTCCTGTGAAGTGCTTCCCAGCTCGGCGAACAGAACCACAACAATAATACTTAATAACATGGAACCATTAGCAATCTTCCCCAATTCTGATCTTATGATGAAAAGAAAGGCAATGATGATGCAGCTGGAGATAGTAATTGGGCTTAGGACACTATGCTGATGAAGACCTGCAGAGATGTCCTGGGCTGTTTGGTTTTCAACAAAGCACAACCATCTACATTTGTGTTAGGCATAACTTCAGTCAGTGGACAGTTTTCTCCTGATTCCCACTGATTCCAGTTTTGCTGGTGCTCTTTGATGTCATACTTGGTCAAATTCTATCTTGATGTCATGCACTTACTCCCAGCTCACTTCTGGAGTCCATGTCTGGATCAAGGTTATAATGGGGTCAGGAGTTGAGTAGTCTTGGCAGAACCCAAACTGAGCATTGATGACCCTTTCCACCATTTTTGCTTATGTTTAAGTGTAGACCAATAGAACGATAATTGGCTATCTTGTATTTGTCCTGCTTTTTATGGACAGACCATACCTGGGCAATTTTCAATGTTGTCAGGTAGAAGCCAGTGTTGTAGCTGTATGATACAGCTTTTTGGAGGAACGCTAGTTCGAGAAGTTTTGCTGGTTCAGTCTTCAATACTATTACTGGAATTTTGGCAGAACATGCCAATTTTGACCTGTTCAGAATCTATCCCAATTAACATGGTAATGGTACCACAAAATACAATGGAGGGCAGGATCAGTGTGAAGACAGGACTTTCTCTTTCAAGGACTTTGTAATGTCACTTCTTCTGATATTCTCACAGACAAATGTGCAACAGGTAGAGACTGAGGAAAAAGTTTCTCTTGTCGGCTCCTTTACCATTTATCACAGGCCTAATCTGGCAGCAATGTGCTCATGACTTAGCAAGTTCAGTCAGTAGTAGTATTATCAAGCTATTCTTAATGACAGACGTTGAAATCTCCCAAAGAAGAGCATTCTGTACACTTGACACCCTTGATTTTACTCTCAGTGGGTTTCTAAGTGGGTTAGGGGAAATGATGTCTTTGTGGTATTATCACTAGATTATTAATCCAGAGACCCAGATAATGTTCTGGCAATTTGAGCTTAAATCCTGCCACAGAAGATGGTGGAAATGGAACTGAATGAACAACCTGGAATTAAAAATCTAATCGTGACCTCAAAACCATTGTCAGTTGACAGGAAAACTCATCACAGAGTCATACAGTATGGAAACAGACCCTTCGGTTCAAAACATCTTTGCCAACCAAAATCCCAAACTAAACTTGTCCCACCTGTCTGTGCTTGGCCCATATCCCTCCAATCATTTCTTATTCATGTGCTCATCCAAATATCTTTTAAATGTTGTAAGTGTACCCGCATTCACCACTTCCTCTGGAAATTCATTCTACACATGAACCACACTCTGTATAAAAAAAATTGCTCCTCAAGTCATTTTTTAATTCTTTCATCTTAAAAATATGCCCCCTTGTCTTGAAATTCCTCACCCGAGAGAAAGGACACCGGCTTTTCACCTTATCTATACCCCTCGTGATTTTATAAATCTCTATAAAGTCACCCCTCAACCTCTTAAGATTCAGTGAAAAAAAGTTGTCTATCCAGCCTCTCCTTATAACTCAAACTCTCCTTTCTCAGCAACATCCTGGTAAATCTGTTATGAACCCTCTCCAGCTTAATAATGTCCTTCTTATAACAGGGTGACCAGAATTGGACACAGTACTCAAGAAGAGGGCTCATTAACGTCCTTTACAACGTAGAACATAGAACTGTACAGCACAGGAACGGGCTCTTTGGCCCACGATGTTGTGCTGAACATGAACCAAATTCAATTAATCCTTTCTGCCTGTCCGTGGTCCTTATCCCTCCATTCCTTGCATATTCTTGTGCTTTTCTAAAAGTCCTTTAAATGCCCCTATCCTATCTGCCTCCACTACCACCCCAGCAGTGCGTTCCACACTAATACCACTCAGTGTAAAAAACTTGCCCCTCACATTTCCTTTGAACTTTCCTCCTCTCACCTTACACGCTCCTAGTGTTAGACATTTCAACTCTGGGAAAAAGATTCTGACTGTTAATCATATCAATGCATCTTATAATTTCATAGACTTCTATCAAGTCTCCCCTCAACCTCCACCACTCCAGAAAAAAACTCTGCATTTTCTAGCCTCTCCTTATAGTTTACCCTCTTCTGCACCCTCTCCAAAGCCTCAACATCCTTCCTTAATGTGGTAAGCAGAATTGAACACAATTCACTAAGTGTGGCCTAACTAAAAAATTATAAAGCTGTAACATGGCATCCTGATTCTTGTACTAAACTCCCTGACCAATAACAGCAAACATGCCATAGGCCTTCTTCACCACCCTGTTTACTTTCAGGGAGCTGTGGACTTGAACCCCAAGATCCCTCTGTCCACCAATGCTGTTCAGGATCCTGCCATTAACTGTATACTTTTCCTTAATATTTGATCTCCCAAAGTGCAGCGCCTCACATATGGATTAAACTCCACCTGCCATTTCTCTGCCCCTATCTGCGACTGATTTGTATCCCTCTGTATACTTTGACCCACCTTCTACACTATCCAGAACTCCACCAACCTTTGTATCATCTACAAAGTTACTAACCCACCCATCTACAGTTTCATCCAAGTCATTTATATATATCACAAACAGCAGAGGCCCCAGTACGGATCTCCAGCCTGAAAAATAACCTTCCACCACTACCCTCTGCCTACTATGGGCAAAGCCAATTCTGAATCCATGCAGCCAAGTCACCGTGGATCCCAAGCATCTTAATCTTCTGGATGTGCCTACCATGAGGGACCTTTCGAAAGCCTTACTAAAATCCATGTAGACAACATCCACTGTTGTACCCTCATCGATTACCTTTCTTACATTCTCAAAAAATTCAATTAACTTAGTAAGACGTGACCTGCCCTGCACAAAGCTATGTTGACTGTCTCTAATTAGGCCATGCTTTTCTAAATCCACATAAATCCTGTCCCTAAGAATTCTCTCCAATAGCTTCCCAACCACTGATGTGAAATTTACTGGTCTACAGTTTCTGGATTATCCCTAGTTCCCTTCTTGAACAGATGAACAACATTAGCTACTTGCCAGTCCTCTGTGACCTCTCTAGCAGTTAGTGAAGATACAAAGATCTTGGTCAAGACCCCAGCAATCTCTCTCTTGCCTCTCTCAATAACCTGGGGTAGATATGATCGGGCCGTGGAGACTTATCCACCTTAATGCTCTTCAAGAGACTACTTCTTTCTTCATCTCAAAATGCCCTAGCATAAGAGCATGCTTCACATTAATCTAACTATCCTCCATATCCTTCTCCTGGGTGAATACCGAACAAAGTATTCACTTAGGATCTCACCCACATTCTCTGCCTCTAAGCACAGGTTCCCTCCTTTATCCTTCTGTGGTCCTATCTTCTCTGTTTTTTATATATGTATAGAATGCCTTGGGATTCTATTTAACCCTACTTACCAGGGTCATTTCCAAATATTGACAGGAAATACTATAGTTCGTGTACTTTGGATGGGTCAGCTTTTATCCAATATGTGCAGGAAGAAGATTTCTTGAGACAAGTTTTAGATAGACTAACCTGGGGATGAGGTCACATTGGATTGGCACTGGGTAATGAACCTGGCCAGGTGTTAGATTTGGAGGTAGGTGAGCACTTTGGTGATAGTGACCACAATTTGGTTATGTTCACTTTAGCGATGGAAAGGGTAGGTATATACCGCAGGACAAGAGTTATAACTAGGAAAAAGGCAATTATGGTGCAATCAGGCAAGATTTAGGATTCATAGGATGGGGAAGGAAACTGCAGGGGATGGGCACAATTGAAATGTGGAGCTTATTCAAGGAACAGCTACGACGTGTCCTTGATAAGTATGTACCTGTCAGGCAGGGAGGAAGTGGTCGAGTCAGGTTTACTAAGGAAGTTGAATCTCTTGTCAAGAGGAAGAAGAAGTCTTATGTTAGGATGAGATGTGAAAGCTCAGTTAGGGTGCATGAGAATTACAAGCTAGCCAGGCAAGACCTGAAGATAGAATTAAGAAGTACTGGGGGGGACATGAGAAGTCATTGGCAGATAGAATCAAGGAAAACCCTAAAGTTTTCCATAGGTATATCAGGAATAAAAGAAAGACGAGAGTAAGATTAGGGCCAATCAAGGACTGCACTGGGAAATTATACATGGAGTCCGAGAAGACAGGAGAAGCGCTAAATGAATATTTTTTGTCACTATTCACACTGCAAAACAAAATGTTGTCGAGGAGAATACCGAGATACAGGCTGCTAGACTAGATGGGATTGAGGTTTACAAAGAGGAGGTGTTAGCAATTCCGGAAATTGTGAAAATAGATGTCTCCTGGGCTGGATAGTATTTAGAGCTGAAAATGTGTTGCTGGAAAAGCGCAGCAGTTCAGGCAGCATCCAAGGAACAGGAGAATCGACGTTTCGGGCATAAGCCCTTCTTCAGGAATCCAAGGCTTATGCCCGAAACGTCGATTCTCCTGTTCCTTGGATGCTGCCTGACCTGCTGCGCTTTTCCAGCAACACATTTTCAGCTCTGATCTCCAGCATCTGCAGCCCTCACTTACTCCTCCGGATAGTATTTATCCTGGGATTCTCTGGGAAGCCAGGGAGGAGATTGCAGAGCCTTTGGCTTTGATCTTTATGTTGCCGTTGTCTACAGGAGTAATGCCAGAAAACTGGAGAATAGCAAATGTTGCCACCTGGTAATTATAGGCCAGTAAGCCTTACTTCAGTTGTGGGTAAAGTTTTGGAAAGAGATAGGATTTATAATCATCTGGAAAGGAATAAGATGATTAGGGATAGTCAACACTATTTTGTGATGGGTAGGTCGTGCCTCACAAACTTTGAGAAGGTGACCAACCAGGTGGATGAGGTAAAGCAGTTGATGTGGCATAAATGGATTTCAGTAAGGTGTTTGATAAGGTTTCCAAGGTAGCCTATTGCACAAAATATGAAGGCATGGGATTGAGCGGTTTGGATCAAAAATTGGCTAGTTGAAAGAAGACAGAAGGTGGTGGTTGATGGGAAATGTTCATCCTGGAGTTCATTTAATAGTGGTGTACCACAAGGATCTGTTTTGGGTCCACTGTTGTTTGGCATTTTTATAAATTACCTGCATGGGGGCACAGAAGAATGGTTTAGTAAATTTGCGGATAACACTAATGTCAGTGAATTTGTAGACAGTACTGAAGGATGCTGTGGATTACAGAGGGACATAGATAAGCTGCAGAGCTGGGCTGAGTTGTGGCAAATGGAGTTTAATGTGGAAAAGTGTGAGGTGATTCACTTTGGAAGGAGCAACAGGAGTAAAGAGTACTGGGCTAATGGTAAGATTCTTGGCAATGTAGATGAGCAGAGAGATCTCAGTGTTCACATACACAGATCCCTGAAAGTTGGCACCGGATTGATAGGATTGTTAAGAAGGCATATGGTGTGTTAGCTTTTATTGATCAAGGGATTGAGTTTTGGAGCCACGAGGTCATGTTGCAGCTGTACAAAACTCTGGTGCGGCCATGCTTGGAGTATTGCATACAGTTCTGGCCACTGCATTATAGGAAGGATATGGAAGCTTTGGAAAGGGTCCAGAGGCAACTTACTAGGATGTTGCCTAGTATGGAGGGAAGAGCTAAAAATGTGTTGCTGGAAAAGTGCAGCAGGTCAGGCAGCATCCAAAGAGCAGGAGAATCGACGTTTCGGACATGAGCCCTTCTTCCTCATGCCCGAGACGTCGATTCTCCTGCTCCTTGGATGCTGCCTAACCTGCTGCGCTTTTCCAGCAACACATTTTCAGCTCTGATCTCCAGCATCTGCAGTCCTCACTTTCTCCTAGTATGGAGGGAAGGTTTTAAGAGGAAAAGCTGAAGGACTTGAGGCTGTTTTCGTTAGAGAGAAGGTTGAGAGGTGACTTAATTGAGACAGATAAGATAATCAGAGGATTAGATAGAGTGGAAGCCTTTTTCTTCGGATGGTGATGGTTAGAATGAGGGGACATAGCTTTAAATTGAGTTGTGATAGTTATTGGACAGATGTCAGAGGTAGTTACTTTACTCAGAGAGTAGTAGGGGCATGGAGCCTGCAACAGTAATAGACTCGCCACATTAAGGGCATTTAAATGGTCATTGGATAAACATATGAATGAAAATGGAATAATGTAGGATAGATTGGTTTGACAGGTCGGCGCAACATCGAGGGCCGAATGGCCTGTACTGCGCTGTAATATTCTATGATCTATTTCATGGCCCCTTCCTGTTCTCCTAATTCTCTGCTTGAGTTCTTTCCTGCTTTCTTTATATTTGTCATGGGCCCTGTCTGATTTTAGCTTCCTTAACCTTATATATGTTTCTTTTTCCCTTTTGACTAAATTCATAATTTCCCTTGTAAGGGAAGAGTCCCTTACCTTATCATTCTTGTCCTTCCTCCTCATTGGAACATGCCAATCTTGAACTCTCATCAGCAGGTCTTTAAACAATTCCCAGATGTCAAATGTGAACTTGCCTGATAACAGCTCTTCCCAATTAACACTTCCTGGCTCCCGCCTAATACTGAAGGAGACCCACTCCCCCAATTTAGTACTTTGCCACAAGGTCCTAATTTAACTTTGTTCAGCGCTATCTTAAAACATAAGGAGCAGTGATCACTGTTTCCAAAATGCTCTCTCAGTGAAAGGTACTTGGTCAGGCTCAATAGCCATTACAAGGTCCAGTATGGTCCCTCCTGTAGTTGGACTATCTGTATACTGCTTCAAGAAACCGTCTTGGATGCATTTACCAAATTTTGCCCTGTCTAAGCCTCTTGCTGTCAGGGAGTCCCAGTCAATATTGGGGAAATTAAAGTCACCCACTCCGGCAACTCTGTTTTTATTGCATCTTTCCATAATCTACCGACATATTTGTTCCTCAATGTCTGTTGAGGGCCCTATCATATAATTCTATCAGAGTGATTGCACCCATCTTATTTTTGAGCTCTCCCCATGTTGCCTCAGTGACATTCTCCCTGATTAAGCATACCATGCCTCTACCTCTTTTAACCACCCTCTCTAACTAGTCTAAAACAACAAAACCCTGGAAGGTTGAGCAGCCAGTCCTGTCCCTCTCTCAACCAAGTCTCTATCATGGCCACAACATCATAGACCCATGTGCTGATCCAGGCTCTAAGCTTATCCGTCTTATCTTCCTTGCGTTGAAATAAACACACTTCAGCCCATTCATACCACTGTGTTCATTTACCTGTCTCTGCCTGTCCTTTCTTTCTGATTTATTGGTCCTAACATCTTCATTCCCCTGAATCTCTTCACTTGCTGACCTGCTGCTTTGGTTTAAACCCTCCTGAGTAGCATTCACGAACCTCCTTCAACTTAATGTCCAAACTCCAATACTCAAAAGTCTGAGTAACGAAGGCTTTTAGGGAAGGAAACTGGCCTACATGTCACTCCAGACCCACAGCAATGTAGTTGACTCTCAGGGCAATTAGAGATGGACATTTTCTGAATTAATAAAAAGGAAACATGGAGTGAGTGTGTCACCTGGATCAGCTGGAGATTTCCTTGTCCATGTCTAACCTGATGGCATGAGACTTTATGCTGTCTACAGTCAATGTTAAGGATCCACAGGGCAATTGTCTCCCAACTCTATTATCACTGTCCCACAGGAGGCAAGTCAGTGGACAGTTTCAGCACTGAAGCTCTTGGGCTACTTTTGCAGAAACTTCCGACATCTCCAAGTCTCTTATTCGCTGTTGAGAAACTCATGGCATCACATCTGGTTCACTTTCTTGGCATATATCCAGCTACTGCGTTAAACAGGATTGTTAAACAGCATTGTGCTGAATGATGTGTTTTTGGAATTTAAATGCAGATATAACACTGAAATGCTAATGAATTGTTAGACTGTTTTTGCTTTGAGGCACCCATTAAACTGCCATGAATTATCGCAGACAGCACATATCAGCTCTTGCATATTAAATAGCGAGAGGGATCACCTGGAAGTTTGAATTCAGTTGAACATTATATCTGTATCTCTAAAATTGTTTCAGATCTACTGCACCTCATCAACCAAGCCTTTTGTCACTGACACCGATGTTCATTTTTTTAAAACATGGTTTTTTTTTGGCCTGCTGCCAGTGTGGAAATGAATTGTAACTGAGGCTTGGTGTTATGGCCTAATACTTTTGGCTCAGTCCTCTGGTTCTGATTCATTACTAGTGAAACTCAGATTGCATGCGGCAGCCTGGTGCACATTTCATGTTAATGGATGGCCACAAATTCTGAATCTGAAATAAACAGATCTGTGCTCAATTAAAGTAAGAAACTGGCAGCGATGAACAGGTCAGTAGATCCGACAGTGTCAATACCTTCACCAACACTGGATGAAATTTGAAACTGGCCACTGAGTACAAGATGAGCATTGGGGACCAGATCCTATAATAGAGGTGATCATCTGCAAGCTTTCCCCTATTTCTGACAATCTTCTCCTGAGTTTCGACTGTGAGTTTTCATCAAAAATTCCCTGCACCGACTCAGGAGCTGTTGAGTCGAGATATGTCCACGTGGCCAAACACTGCAGGTTATAGCTGACATTTTGCCATTGTGGCACTGAACCACAACTAGCTGCTAGAGTACTGATTGCTGAAGAGAGAGGAGAATCAATTGTTGCCAAACTCTATTAAATCTTGTGCAGCACACACAGAGAAGTACTGATAGTTTGCTGTTGTTTAAATGCACGAAATTTAAAGGCTGGCTCATTATTCTCTATTCCTTTATTCTACCTTCATGAAAAGAACACAATATATCTCTACATCTGCCCTCCAGGAGTGAAGTACTTTTCCTCAGTGGTTAGTAATTACACATATTCTGATGAATGACTAAATTATCTTTGCCAGAACACATGTATTGAGTATACAAGCATGCATGCAACACCTGTGATTGTGCAGCTATGCAGCATTTTGGACTGCAGTGAGACCTGGACAATATGTCAGTGTAACACTAAGGACTCTGAATTCTGAGGAAGGGTCACTAAACCCAAAACGTTAACTCCGATTTCCCTCCACAGATGCTTCCAGATGTGTTGAGCTCTTCCAGAAATTTCTGTTTTACTATATATACTTGAGTAATAGTCAATCTCATGTAAAATAATCTGGAATTTTCCACATATCTGTTGTAAACGTTGACCCTAGTCTTCACAGATAACAGGTGAACGTTTATGAGTCAGTGTGCTGACTGTCATGTCCCGTCCAGTTTGCCGGTTGTTCCTCTTCACTCCCTGTATTCTAGTCCGCTGGCTGTTGTATTCCGGGTTTTCAGAATTACCATAATTTGATTTTGTGTAATTTAGGGATCAATTAGGCTTCTGCTGATGATACGGGCATGAATTTCAGCCCCTCAAAAATAGTTTCCATGTCATAGTCGACCCCATAAATCTAACCTTAAGAAGTAGTCAAAAAATGTGACTATTCCTTGAGTATATACAGTATTTCAGATTTACCAGGTTGTTGCCTGGGCTGGAAAGTTTCTATTACAAAGAGAGATTGAATACATTGGAGTTAATATCCTAAGTATTTAGATGTGCATTTGCAATGCCGAGGCAAACAAGGCGATAGGCTAAGCGTTGGAAACATGATTAGAGTAGTCAGGTGGTTTTTTGAGCAATGTGGATACAATGGGCTGAAGGGCCTTCTTCTGTTTTGTATGTACTTCATAAAGGAAGTTTATTTTCCATTATCAGTTGCTGTATCTCTTAACAGTTTTAAAGTCTTTCAACCAACATCAAAGATATTATAAATGTGAAAGATTATGCCTCCTGTACCAAGTGCAAGTGCAGGAGAAGGAAAATGAAAGAGTAGTAGGCCTCGGGAAGCCAAAAGGATTAGCCAAGCAAATTCTAGCAACAAAGGCCATTGAACAGCTTTCCCTCAAACAACTCCATTTTTATTTATGTTTGTCTCTGTGTTGGGCACATTTTATATGGGGGTTAGAATTTTAACTAGTGGAGAGATATGTTGACAGTTCATAACTGTAATCTGTAGCTATAATCTGTATCTTTTCAATAAATACTAATTCTTGTACTGTACAGAAACTTGGTCCATGCTTTCAGTCAACTTTGGTCTAAACCCTGGGGTAATATTTTGTACTGTTATAAAATGTTTAACTTTTGTGAATCTTTGGAACAGTGGGGCTTCATTTTCAGCATGCAATCCCAACAAGGGAGGACCATCATACTACTGCTATTGTTCTTCTTGAAGTCACCTTTATAAACAGTCAAACAAAACTCCAGCCAAACCATAAGACCAGAAAAACATAAGAATAGAAGTAGGCCATTCAACGCATTGAGTCTCCTCCATTCAATGAAATTATGGCTGATCTGATAATCCTGCCTTTTCCCCATAACCCTTGATTCTCATATTGATTATCTTGGAATTGAATATACTTAATGACCCATCCTTGGGTCTGCAGTAAAGAATTCTGTAGATTAACTCTGCTTCATGAGCAAAAATCCTCCTTCGAGGGTGATTCCTTATTCTGATATTTATATGCTGAAAATGCTGGAAAAGCGCAGCAGGTCAGGCAGCATCCAAGGACCAGGAGAATCTACGTTTCGGGCATGAGCCCTTCTTGATTTCCTGGGGTTGCGGGGGAGGGGGGGGCGTGGTTAAGAGAGGGCCCTGTACCCTGTGTCCCCTCCTGGCAGGGTAAGAGAGGGCCCTGTATCCTGTCTCCTGGGGGGGTGGTTAAGAAAGGGCCCTGTACCCTGTCGCCCCTCCCTTCCTGGAGGGGGGAGGGTAATAGAGAGCTGTGTACCCTGTCTCCCCTCCAGGGGGTAAGAGAGGGCCCTGTATCCTGTCTCCTCTCCTGTTCCCTGCTGGGGGTAAGAAAGGACCCTGTACCCTGTCTCCCTTCCTGGGGGTAAGAGAGGGACCTGTACCCTGTCTCCCCTCCCCTCCTCTCCTGGGGGTAAGAGGGGCTCCTGTGCCCCCTCTGCCTTGTAAGAGCAGGACCAGTGTCCCATATCTCCACAGTGTGTGAGCAGGACCTTCCCGGGGTGGTAATCATAGAATCTCTACTGTGTGGGAGCAGGCTATTTGGCCCATCGAGTCCACATTGACCCTAGCATCCCACCCAGACCTGCATCCCCCATCCCCACATTGCCCATGGCCAAACCACCTAATCTGCACATCTTTGGACTTGGGGAAGGAGTTGGGGCACCTGGAGGAAACCCACGCAGATACAAGGAGAATGTGCAGACTCCACATAAGACAGTTGTGTGGGGGTGGAATTGAATCTGGTTCCCTGGTTCTGAGGCAGCAGTGCTAACTACTGAGTCACTGTGCTGTTCCCAGCAAGTAATAACAGATTCTGTGCTCCATCTCTCCAGGGGGTAAGTGCAGATCCAGTGCCCCATCCTAGAATTTGATGGTGAGGGGGAGATTGTATGGGCCCATGTCTGCCCGTTTTTCCTGGGGTATAAGTTGGCCAGTGCCCTCACACATGGAGTGGGTCTCCTTCATAAAACATCCCCAGGATGTTTGAGGGGCACTTGTACCTCCTTTCCTGTGGGTGTAAGAAAAGAACAGATGCCTTCAAGCCCAGGATGGGAGTAGTGATGGTGTCCTTTGGGCTAGAACAGTTCCAGTGTCCCTGCTAGCAAGGGTGTAAGAGCAGATTCTCTGACCCTCTTCCTCCCTGCTTTAAGAGCTGGGCCTGACTTATTTTTTCTGGGGGTGGTGTTTGTAAGAGACAAAAAGCCTACTTCCACACATTCTGGATTCTATGATTACAGCCCCGGGAAGGTCCTGGTCACACACCGTGGCGATAGGGGGCACTGGCCCTGCTCTTACCAGGCAGAGGGGGCACAGGAGTCCCTCTTACCCTCAGGAGGAGAGGGGAGGGGAGACAGGGTACAGGGCCCACTCTTATCCCCAGGAAAGGAGGGGAGGGGATAGGCAGGGTACAGGGCCCTTTCTTATCACCCAGGAGGGGAGACAGGATACAGGGCCCTCTTTTTCTCCTCTGTTCACCCTTCCTTGGAGGAGGGAAGTGAGGACAGGAAGAATAGAGTCTAACCACTTTAACAGTCAAAGCCAGTTTCCATGGGGGAAAATGAGGGGTGGTCATAGAGGCAAAGGATTAAGGTATACCGTTGGTCACTGTTTAAGTACAGTCAATTCAATTGCATTTTGAACTGCTTTGCTTAAGTTTTCTAACTGGGAGTGTTCAAGTTAATTACATTCCAAATCATTCCAAATTATTGCAAATTGCTCTTTATTTTTGCAATGTCTATCTGTTAACTGTTAATACATGTTTAATATTATTTGTTTACCAGCTCAAACAAATACAAACTCAGTGCTGTATTTGCTCTAAAATCCTTCCTTTCCACCCCCATCTTTAATAAACCAGCTATTTTACTTTTAAATTATGCTTCACTACCAGGGGTTCTGAGGGGGACAGTTTGTAATAACATGGTGCTTCGTTTTAATGATCTTTAAAATTTTGCTGTTTATTTTCCATTTTGAGCCTGTCTTGCAGAATGCAGTACCTGAGTTGTAAATGGTGAATGCAATACATTACAACATGGAACAAAGACTCTCATAACTCTCCTTTTGACATTCATTCATTGCCGCAATTGAGGGGCCTAAAATTTGGGGACATGGAATGAAGGAAATCTCTTTAAAAACCACTTGAGACTGAGATATTTGTATCATCAATAGTCACAGGTGACGTGCCGGACAACTGGAGGTTCGCTAACGTGGTGCCACTCTTTAAGAAGGGTGGTAAGGACAAGCCAGGGAACTACATACCAGTGAGCCTGACCTCGGTGATGGGTAAGTTGCTGGAGGGAATCCTGAGGGACAGGATGTACATGTATTTGGTAAGGCAAGGACTGATTAGGGATAATCAACATGGCTTTGAGTGTGGGAAATCATGTCTCACAAACTTGATTGAGTTTTTTGAAGAAGTAACAAAGAGGATTGATGAGGGTAGAGCGGTAAGGCGTTCAACAAGGTTCCCCATGGGAGACTGGTGAGCAAGGTTAGATCTCACAGAATACAGGGAGAACTAGTCATTTGGATACAGAACTGGCTCAAAGGTAGAAGGCAGAGGGTGGTGGTGGAGGGCTGTTTTTCAGACTGGAGGCCTGTGACCAGTGGAGTGCCACAAGGATCGGTGCTGGATCCTCTACTTTTTGTCATTTACATAAATGATTTGGATGCGAGCATAAGAGGTACGATTAGTAAGTTTGCAGATGACACCAAAATTGGAGGTGTAGTGGACAGCGAAGAGGGTTGCCTCAGATTACAACAGGATCGTGACCAGATAGGTCAACGGGCTGAGAAGTGGCAGATGGAATTTAATTCAGATAAATGCGAGGTGCTGCATTTTGGGAAAGCAAATTTTAGCAGGACTTATACACTTAATGGTAAGGTCCTAGGGAGTGTTGCTGAACAAAGAGACCTTGGAGTGCAGGTCCATAGCTTCTTGAAAGTGGAGTCGCAGGTAGATAGGATAATGAAGAAGGTGTGTGAGAGTGGGTATTGGTCAGAGTATTGACTACAGGAGTTGGGGGTCATGTTGCGGCTGAACAGGACATTGGTTAGGTCACTGTTGGAATATTGTGTGCAATTCAGGGCTCCTTCCTATCGGAAAGATGTTGTGAAATTTGAAAGGGTTCAGAAAAGATTTACAAGGATGTTGCCAGGGTTGGAGGATTTGAGCTATAAGGAGAGGCTGAACAGGCTGAGGCTGTTTTCCCTGGAGTGTCGGAGGCTGAGGGGTGACATTATAGAGGTTTACAAAATTATGAGAGCATGGATAGGATAGATAGACAAAGACTTTTCCCTGGGGTCGGGGAGTCCAGAACTAGAGGGCATAGGTTTAGGGTGAGAGAGGAAAGATATAAAAGAGACCTAAGGGGCAACGTTTTCACACAGAGGGTGGTACATATATGGAATGAGCTGCCAGAGGAAGTGGTGGAGGCTGGTACAATTGCAACATTTAAGAGGCATTTGGATGGGTATATGAATAGGAAGGGTTTGGAGGGATATGGACCCTGGCAGGTGGGACTAGATTGGATTGTGATATCTGGTCGGTGTGGAAGGGTCTGTTTCCATGCTGTATATCTCTATGACTCTATGAAAAGGAATGATTTACAATGTGTGTGGGTCAAGAGGCAAATGGCTGGTTAACAGTTTAATGGGAATGGGGTCAGAAAAATAGGAGCTGAAACCCATGGGCAAGACGAACTTGGAGAAGGAGGGTAAGATATTGGGGTGATGCAGGAGGTTCAGTGTTCAGACAAGATGTGTATGGAATACAAAAACTGGCTTAGTGAGAAAGTAAAAGGGAGGAAGCAACTGAGACAACCAAGCAAGGTTTTTAAAATCTTAATGACAATAAAATTTATGAGTTCCTCGCATTATTAAAAGGTGAAAATGTCAGATGAGAATCACAATTATTATGGTGTGAGAAGAAGGCCTTTTGGCCCATTGTGTATGTATTGACTTTGAGTGAAGGCAGAGTGGTACTATCGCTAGACTATTAATTCTAGGAATGACTGTTCAAACCCCGCCACAGCAGATGATGGAATTTGAATTCATTAAAAATCTAGAATTAAGGGTGCAAACCTTTGTTGTTTGTCATAGAAACCTATCTGGTTCACTAATGTCCTTTAGGGAAGGAAACCTGCCATCGTTACCTGGTCTGGCCTTCATATGACTCCAGACCCACTGTGATGTCGATGTTTCTGAACTGTCCTCTGGACGACTGCCCAATTAGGAATGGGCAATAAATGCTAGCCAGTCAGCAATATCTACATCCCTGAATTAATTATAAAAAAATTCATCCCAATCTTATGTCTTTTCCAGAAACCCTGCAAATTGTTCCTATTAAATAATCATCCAGTGTCCTGAATAAGTGAATTGACTTGCCTCCGCCATTTTGCCAGGCATTGTATTCTCAACCCTAACTATCTGCTGTGTGAAAAACCTTTTCTTAACATCTCACACTTGTTTCATTTACAAAACAGTTTAAAACTGTGCCCGCTGGTTCTTAATCCTTTTACTAGTGGGAACAGTTTGTCCATATCTGCTCTATCCAGACCCCTCATGATTTTGAAAACTTTTATCAAATCTACTCTTAGACTTCTGGTGCTGCAGAAAAACAGTTCCAACTTCTCCAATCTTTTCTCATACTTGAAGTGTTTCATCATTGGAACCATTCTAATAAACCTCTTCTCCAATATCTCTCCAATATATTCATATCCTTCCTATGCTTTGGCACTTAGAATTATACACAATACTCCAGCTGAGGTATAACCAGTGACCTATATAAGTTAATCATGACAATCCTGTTCTTGTATTCTGCAAGAATCCCTAACAATGAAGCCTAGAATAATGTGTGCTTTATTAACAGCTCTCTACCTCTCCTGCCTTTAACAACTTATGTACATACACACCCAGAATCCTTTACTTCTGCATAGAGTCACACCCTTTATTTTCTGGAGAGAAAGCAAGTTAATGTTTCGAGTCGAGATGACTTTAACTTTAAAAGGTACCTCCGGTGACCTTATAGAGGTTTATAAAGTTGCAACATTTAAAAGGCATCTGGATGGGTATATGAATGGGAAGTGTTTGGAGGCATATGAGCCAGGTGCTGGCAGTTGGGACTAGACTGGGTTGGGATACCTGGTCGGCATGGACGAGTTGGACCGAAGGGTCTGTTAACGTGCTGTACACCTCTATGATTCTATAACTTGTTGTCTCTCCACAAATGCTGTCTGACATGAAGTGATCTCCAGCATTTGTTGTTTTCAGTACTGATTCCAATGCCTGAAGTAATTTGTTCCTATTCTTTTACTTTATACTGTGTTTTCATGTTCTTTATCCCAAGGTGTATTATTCTTAAACTTCAAGAACTTGAACTGCTAGCTATATGCTTAGTCCATCAACTTGTCAATATCCTTTTGAGTTTTTAATTCCCCCAAATTTTCTGCAAATTTTCAAATTGCCTTCTACACACCAAGATCTAGATCTTCATATATATCAGGAAAAGAAAGGTCCGCAATACCCACCATTGGGAATCCAATATAAACTTCTTCCATCCTGGAAAATACTCATCAACGATTACTCCGTTTTATCTCAATCAGCCACTTTGCTGTTATCTCTTTTATTCCATGATTTACAACTTTCTCCACAACTTTCTGGTATTGTATCAAATGCCTTTTGGAAGTCCATGGACACCACAACAACCACTTGCCCTCATCAACCCCTCAAAAAACTCAAGCAAAATAGTTAGAAGTGATTCTCTTTTTAAAGGGATAAGATTTAATGAGACAAGTGGTAGTGAAGGTAAGAAGCTGAGAATTTAGGTTGTTCTTCAGGATGGCCCTAGAGTATTTGGCGGGTTTAGCAGAAGTAAAGCTCACATCAAGTAACCCTCAATATGGTCCAGATAAACTTGATGAATAAAATCTAAACCAATTACATGCAAATGAATGAAATGGCAGCATGTGAGATACAATTACAACATTTAAAAGGCGTCTGGATGGCACATGAATAGGAAGGGTTTAGAGGGATATGGGCCAAATGCTGGTAAAAGGGAATAGGTCAGATTGGACTGTCTGGTCAGTATGGATGTGTTGGGTGCATAACTCTATGACTCTATGATGTAAAGACCAGCTGGTTCATCTAATTGGCCTCAGACTCAGGATGACTGGAGTCAAAACAGTCATAGAGTCATACAGCATGGAAACAGACCCTTTGGTCCAAACATGCTGAATATAATCCCAAACTAAATTAGTCCCACCTGCCTGCTCCTGGCCCATATCCCTTCAAACCTTTTCCTATTCATGTACTTATCTAAGTGTTGTTTAACATTGTAACTGTGCCCATGTCCTGCACTTCCTTAGAAAGTTCATTCCACACTTGAACCATCTTCTCTGTAAAAAAAAAACTGCCCTTATGTCTCTGTTAAATCTTTCTCCTCTCACCTTAAAAATATGTCCCCTAGTCTTAAAATCCCCCATCTGAGGGAAAAGACACCCACCAGTAACCCTATCAATACCCCTCATGATTTTATAAGCCTCTATAAGGTCACCTCTCAATTTCCTGCGCTCCAGTGAAAAAAGTCCTAACCTATACAGCCTTTCATTATACTCAAACCTTCCATATCCAGCAACGTCCTGGTAAATCTCTTCTGAACCCTCTCCAGCCTTATAATATCTGTCCTATAACAGGGCGACAAGAACTGGACACAGTACTCAGAAGAGGCCTCATCAATGTCCTAGGCATTTCCAAATCCCTACTCCCAAATCCCTAATTTCCAATCTTCTGGGAGAAGCAAAAATAAACTCAAGATCACCATGGGAAAAAGCCTGGGAATATCTCTGACTCCTTCAGGTGACAGAAGCCATCCGGATATCCTTTTCTGTTTATCAACAAATGAATGAAGTAATCTGTGCTCCATTCTCGTTCAATAACCTTTTATGTGGCACCTTATTGAATACCTTCTGGAAATCCAAATCCTCTATATTTACCAGTTTCCCTTTAGAAACTCCACTTGTTATATCCTCAAATTTGTCAAACATTATTTTTCTTTTAAAAAAAACCATGTTGACTATGATTGCGTTAAGCTTTTTTAAATGGCCTGTTATTTCTTCATTAATAACGGACTCTAGTGTTTTCTAGGAAAAGCGCAGCAGGTCAGGCAGCATCCAAGGAGCAGGAGAATCGACGTTTCGGGCATGAGCCCTTCTTCAGGAATGAGGAAAAGGGCTGACGGGCTGAAGGAGAAGGGCTGAGGCGGGAATTGAACCCGGGTCTCCGGCACTGTGAGGCAGCAGTGCTAACCACTGTGTCACCGTGCCGCCCGTCTACCTTTTTATGTACTCATAGAAGCTCTTGCTATATGTTTATATAGTTCTTGAAAATTTACTTTCATAATCAATTTTCTTTCCTTTTATTAGCATTTTGGTATTCTGCTTCTGATTCCTAAAACTTTGACCATCCTTTGATCTTCCATTAGTTTTTGCTATTTTGTATCTGTTACCTCCTTAACCTCTTTTGTTAACCACAAATGGTTCATGCTTTTCATTGAGTCATACCTTTTGATTGGGTCAAACTTGTGCTGAGCATTATAAAGTATTTTTAAAAATATCTACTACTCTTCATTACTGACCTTCCTCTTAGTGTATTTTCCCAAAGCATTTTAGACAACTCTTTCTTCATATCTCTATATTTGGTTTTGTGTTTAAGTTGAGGACACAGATTTCAGACCCAATTGGTTACCCTCAAAATGCATTTGAAATTCTACCATGTTGTGATCACTACCCGCGAAAGGATCCTGAATTATAAGAACGCTCATCAACCTTATTTCATTGCACATTACTAGATTTAAAATAGCCTGTTTCCAGGGAGACTTTGCAATGTACTGCTCTAAGAAAGGGAGAAGAGAGGCACAGAATTCATGAAGAGGAGGGAGATAAAACACAATGTGGTGGAGTGTCAGTTTGAGTTGAGAGGGTTGAAGGTTGAGTATGTTGTGGATGAATTATGCATTTTCACCCTCCGGTCTAAGTCAGTTTGAAATGGTACTAATCCAAATGAAAGATCAAATTAATTCTGCTCAAAAGCTTCAAAATTCAGAGGTACTCAGGAAAATGCTAATAGTGGGAAGAGAAAATCATGTGTAACTTCAAGTTAAAGGTTTGGAACTAATTGAAAAGAATAACAAAGATGTGAATAAAAGTCCTTGGACACCAGCAAAGTCATCTAAACCAAACTGCATATTTTGCTAAGCTTGCTGAAGCAAAGAATTAAGAAGCGATTTCTGAGTAACCTTAAGTTATAAGCATAAGTTAGTTACATATTTTTAGGAGATGGTAGTATAGAGGTTATGTCGCTAGATTAATAATCCAGGGGTCCAGGCTCATGACTTGAGGATTTCAAATTCCAACGCAACGGCTGATAGAATTACATATAATTCATAAACCTGTTAATTAGTTTCAGTAATGGTGACCATGAGGACTTTCATCAACTTGTTGTCAATACCCAGCTGTATTCACTCATGTCCTTTCACAAAGCAATGCCATAAGGGTCTAACAGCACATCTTTCTTTGCAAAGAGCAACCCTTCCATTCTGCCACTGGATGTATTCCAGGAGGTTTTTATTATACTTAGAATACAGAAATAAAGACTTCCATAGTATTTATGTACTCTCAGAAAAATTGTGATCAAAAATAAAAAAAAGCCTCTTTGGAAATTGTGCCATTTATATACACAGCATAGATTTGGTTTAAAGTGTCTCAGCCCCCATACATCCAAATCCTGCTATTAGGAGTTAAACTAGTGGTGGGAAAATTGAACTTTCTGCCATTGGTGGAATCAAAGCTTTTTGTCTTCCTTGATCCTAGAATGGAGTTTAACAATATAAAACATTATTTCTGAAACATTTTAGAGTAATAGATAAAGTCATAGAGATGTACAGCATGGAAACAGATCCTTCAGTCCAACCCGTCCATGCCGACCAGATATCCCAATCCAATCTAGCCCCACCTGCCAGCACCCGGCCAATATCCCTCCAAACTCTTCCTATTCATATACCCATCCAAATGCCTCTTAAATGTTGCAATTGTACCAGCCTCCACCACTTCCTCTGGCAGCTCATTCCATACACGTACCACCCTCTGTGTGAAAACGTTGCCCCCTTAGGTCTCTTTTATATCTTTCCCCTCTCACCCTAAACCTATGCCCTCTAGTTCTGGACTCCCCAACCCCAGGGAAAAGTCTTTGTCTATTTACCCTATCCATGCTCTTCATAATTTTGTAAACCTCTATAAGTCACCCGTCCACCTCAGATGCTCCAGGGAAAACAGCCCCAGCCTGTTCAGTCTCTCCCTTTAGCTCAAATCCTCCAACTGACAACATCCTTGTAAATCTTTTCTGAACCCTTTCAAGTTTCACATCATCTTTCCGATAGGAAGGTGACCAGAATTGCATGCAGTATTCCAACAGTGGCATAACCAATGTCCTGTTCAGCCGCAACATGACCTCCCAACTCCTGAACTCAATACTCTGACCAATAAAGGAAAGCATACGAAACACCTTCTTCACTATCCTATCTATCTGCGGCTCCACTTTCAAGAAGCTATGAACCTTCACTCCAAGGTCTCTTTGTTCAGCAACACTCCCTAGGACCTTACCATTAAGTGTATAAGTCCTGCTAAAATTTGCTTTCCCAAAATGCAGCACCTCGCATTTATCTGAATTAAATTCCATCTGCCACTTCTCAGCCCGTTGACCCATCTGGTCACGATCCTGTTGTAATCTGAGGCAACCCTCATCGCTGTCCACTACACCTCCAATTTTGGTGTCATCTGCAAACTTACTAACTGTACCTCTTATGCTCGCATCCAAATCATTTATGTAAATGACAAAAAGTAGAGGACCCAGCACCGATCCTTGTGGCACTCCACTGGTCACAGGCCTCCAGTCTGAAAAACAGCCCTCCACCACTCCCCTCTGCCTTCTACCTTTGAGCCAGTTCCGTATCGAAATGACTAGGTCTCCATGTATTCCATGAGATCTAATCTTCCCAACCAGTCTCCCATGGGGTATCTTGTCGAATGCCTTATTGAAATCCATATAAATCACATCTACCGCTCTGCCCTTATCAATCCTCTTTGTTACTTCCTCAAAAAACTCAATCAAGTTTGTGAGACATGATTTCCCACGCACAAAGCCATGTTGATTATCCCTAATCAGTCCTTGCCTTACCAAATACATCTACATCCTGTCCCTCAGGATTCCCTCCAATAACTTGCCCACCTCTGATGTCAGGCTCACCGGTCTATAGTTCCCTGGCTTATTCTTACCACCTTTCTTAAACAGTCGCACCAAGTTAGCCAACCTCCAGTCTTCGGCACCTCACCTGTGACTATCGATGATACAAATATCTCAGCAAGGGGCTCAGCAATCACTTCTCTAGCTTCCTACAGAGTTATAGGGTACACCTGATCAGGTCCTGGGGATTTATCCACCTTTACCCCATTTTAAGACATCCAGCACTTCCTCCTCTGTAATATGGACATTTTGCAAGATGTCACCATCTATTTCCCTACAGTCTATATCTTCCATATCCTTTTCCACAGTAAATACTGATGCAAAATACTCATTTAGTATCTCCCCCATTTTCTGCTGCTCCACACAAAGGCCGCCTTGCTGATCTTTGAGGGGCCTATTCTCTCCCTAGTTACTCTTTTGTCCTTAATGTATTTGTAAAGACTCTTTGGATTCTCCTTAACTCTATTTGCCAAAGCTATCATTCCCTATACCTATCAGCCTTTCATTTCACCCCAACAGGAATATAGTTTCTCTGGATTCTCGTTATCTCATTTCTGAAGGCTTCCCATTTTCCAGCCGTACCTTTACCTGCGAACATCTGCCCCCAATCAGCTTTTGAAAGTTCTTGCCTCATACCGTCAAAATTGGCCTTGCTCCAATTTAGAATTTCAACTTTTAGATCTGGTCTATCCTTTTCCATCACTATTTTTAATCTAATAGAATTACGGTCGCTGGCCGCAAACTGCTCCCCCACTGACAACTAAGTCACCTGCCCTGCCTTATTTCCCAAGAATAGGTTAAACTTTGCACCTTCTCTGGTAGGTACATCCACATACTGAATCAGAAAATTATCTTGTATACACTTAACAAGTTCCTCTCCATCCAAATCCTTAACAGTATGGCAGTCCCAGTCTATATTTGGAAAATTAAAATCCCCTACCCTAACCACCCTATTATTCTCACAGATAACTAAAATCTCTTCACAAATTTGCTTCTCAATTTCCAGCTGACTATTAGGGGGTCTATAATACAATCCCAATAAGATGATCATCCCTTTCTTATTTCTCAGTTTCACCCAAATAACTTCCCTGGATGTATTTCCGGGAATATCGTCCCTCAGTAAAGCTGTAATGCTATCCCTTACCAAAAATGCCACTCCCCCTCCTCTCTTGCCTCCCTTTCTATCCTTCCTGTAGCATTTGTATCCTGGAACATTAAGCTGCCAGGTCTGTCCATCCCTGAGCCATGTTTCTGTAATTGCTATGATACCCCAGTCCCATGTTCTTGACCATGCCCTGAGTTAACCTGCCTTTCCTGTTAGGCCCCTTGCATTGAAATAAATGCAGTTTAATTTATTAGTCCTACCTTGTCCCTGCTGGCCCTGACTGTTTGACTCTCTTCTGTCCTCAACTGTACCAGTCTCAGATTGATCTCTTTCCCCACTATCTCCCTGGGTCCCAGACACCCCACCTTACTAGTTTAAATCCTCCCGAGCAGCTCTAGCAAATTTCCCTGCCAGTCTATTAGTCCCCTTCCAATTTAGGTGCAATCCGTCCTTGTTGTGCAGGAAATTTCACCCTCCATTTTTCTATTTATTTGGGATCAAATTGGAATTGTTTCTTGATAAGAATGAGGTCACTTATTTCTGGCTATGCAGCTGATTAACTCTGCATTCTTTAGCTTGTATTTGATTGGATGGATCAACTAACTGCAAATGCAGAGCATGCTGTATTCTTATTTGATCAGCAATTCATCAATATAACCGAATCAGAGATGTCATTGTACAAAGGGAAGTTATTCAGCTCATCAGCCTGCACCAGTCTGTTAAATGTACTTTATTGTCTGCATTCTGTCATCACCATCTACAGCATAAATATCTATTTAAGTAGCACCTCTAATATAGTGAAACATCTCAATGTGCTTTACTTGACTGACAAACAAATGAAGTGGTAAGAGTGTAAAGGACCCACTCTCTTATTTATACATATTTTACATTTTTTTTCTCTTTCATCATCAATGACAACCTCTTTATTTTTTGCATTGGGTATCTCCGCAGGAAGCCATTGCAAAATAAACACCAACACCTTTCAGTTCTGAACAAGAGTTGTAATGGACTTGAAATGTTAACCCTGTCTCTCTCTTCACAGATATTGCCTGTGTTTCACCAGCATTGTTTGTGTTTGCGTTTCAGATTTCCAGCATCTTTACTATTTTGCTTTTATTTGATATGATAGTTGGTCAGATAGAATGCAGACAATAAAGTACATGGCCAACACCTTGGTCAAAGTGGTAGGTTTCAAGAAGTATCTTCAAGAAGGAAAGTGAGATAGTGAGACGATGAGCTGGAGAAAGTAAATTACAGAGTTTGGGCACTGGGCAACTGAAAGCACAGGCACCAACGATGAATTAATTTGACTGGGACAGCAGCAGAGGCCAGAATAAGAAGTTCACAGATTTTTATTCAGTCATGGGATCTGAACTTTGCTGGCTGGGTCAGGATTTACTGTCTATGCCTGAATATGCTGGAGAAGGTAGTGGTGAGTTTCCTTCTTCTACTAATGCAGTCCTTGAGGCATTAGGACCCTAAAGTTGCTGTTAGGAAGGGAGTTCCAGGATTTTGACTAAACAGTAGTGAAAGAATGGTGATATAGTTCCAAGTCTGGATGATCTGTAGCTTGGGGTGAACTTGCACATGGTGGTATTCCCATACATTTCTCCTTCTAGGTGGTGGAGGTCATAGGTTTAGAAGATACTGTCAGAGCAGCCTTGATAAGTCACTACAGTGCTTCGTGTAAATGGGACACATTTGATGCCATATGTCATCATGGTGAAGGGAGCCAATCAAACAGCTGCTTCTTGGGTGTTATTGGAGCTTCACACAGTCAGGCAAGTGGAGTATATTCCAACGCACTCCTGACATGTGCCTTGTAAATGGTGGACAGGCATTGGGGAGTCAGGAGGCAACTGACTGTTGTAGCCACTGTACTTATCTGTATTTATTCACAGTCAGGGAGGGAATGGATGACCACCAAGCAAAAAAAAAGACATCTGGACAGGCATTGTAGGAGTCTTCTGTGGACATTCTCCTCCAAAACAGATATAATACTTTAGGTAGCTTTGCGGGGATGGCCTTTCAGGGGTAAGTAACTGTTTTACCACAGTTGTCTCTGTTCAGGATAGAAGGAATAAATGTGGAAATGCTATAGTAGTGAAGGATTCAATATTAAGGATAATCAATAGTTTTTGTGTGGCCATAAACAAGATGGTATGTTGCCTTCTGGTTGCTAAAGTCAAGATTGTTTCAGAGCTGCTACAGGACATTCTAGAGCAGAAGGATGAACAGCCAGTGGTCATGGTACACATTGGTACCAACAGTAAAGTCGCCTTCGTCCCATTGGGCTGCTCCCTCATAAGAGAGAAACAACTGGTCGAGTGTTTAACCTGAGGTCACCAACTCTCAGGTAAGGGGAGAGGTTGAGAAGGCGGGACCCTTAACAATGCCCTCAGTTTGTATAGAATCCTGCAGTGTCATAAGTAAAAAGAGAGGAGGTCCTGAAAACAGAATGAAGGGAGTTAGGAAGCAAATTTCAAAATTAAAACCTCAATAGCATTGATCTCAGGATTGCTACCAACGCCACATGTTTGTTAGAGTAGAAACAGCAGCATAAATTAGATGAATATGTGATTGGAGAGACATTGTGAGGGAGAGAAATTCAATCTCCTGAGATCCTAGTAAAGCATTGCAAAAGACAAGCTAAAGTATTCAAGTTATGGTCATTGGTACAAACCCCATTCCAGGATGTTGGTCGTGGAGGATGTTGGCAGTGGAGGTAGTGGAGTTACTTATCACTTATCAGTCCAAACCTGGATGTTGGCCAGGTCTTGCTGCATTTGGACATGGACCGCTTCAGTATCTGAGAAGTAGTGAATGGTGCTGAATATTGTGCAATCATCAGTGAATGTCCCCATTTCAGACCTTATGATGGAGGGAAGATCAGTGATGGAGCAGCTGAAAATGGTTAGGCCCAGGATATAGCCTTGAGGAACTCCTGCAGAGATGCCCTGGAGTTGAGATGATTGACCTCCAACCATTTCAACAGTGGAGAGCTTTCCCTTTGATTCCCAATGACTCCAGTTTTGTCATTCTCAATGCCATACTTGGTAAAATGCTGTCTTGGTGTCAAGGGCACTCAGCCTCACCTCACCCTTGGAGTTCGGCTCTTTAATTTGTGTTTTCACACAAAGGTTCAAGGGGAGGGGCAGGATATTCAGGGAGGATGTGAAGTATTTTTTTTTTGCCCTGAGTCTGGAATGCTCTGTCTGGAAGGGTGGCAGAGAAGGGTTGCCTCACATCCATTTAACAAGTACCTGGATGAGCACTTAGCACATCAGGACATTCATAGGTTTGTGCCATGCGTTGTTAAACTAGATTAGGTTTAAAGTTAGGTGTTTGTCATGCATCGGTGCAGAATTAATGGGCTGAACAACCTTTTCTGCACTGCATGATTCTGTGATTCCATGATTTTCTCAGATAAGATGTCACACATTAATGCTACTTAATAAGAAAATAACCCATGGTTTCAGAGGTGATCTATTAATATGGATAGATGATTGGCTAACTAATAGAAAACAGAGAGTGGGGATAAGGGAACATTCTCAGGATGACAACTAGTGTTGTGCCACAGGCAAGTCTGCAGATGACATAAAATAGATTGGAAAGCAGGTGGTGAGGAAGACACAAACAGTCTGCAGAAAAACATGGATAGGCTA
Source organism: Chiloscyllium plagiosum (assembly GCF_004010195.1). NCBI lineage: Eukaryota > Metazoa > Chordata > Chondrichthyes > Orectolobiformes > Hemiscylliidae > Chiloscyllium > Chiloscyllium plagiosum. The sequence continues at coordinate 2,351,609 of NC_057749.1, forward strand.
AGCAAATGGGCAAAATCTTGGCAGATGGAATATAATGTGAGAAAATGTGAGGTTATACAGAAATAATAGAGGAGCTGAATATTATTTAAATGAAGAAAGACTGCAGAAAACTATGCAAGAGAGGGATTTAGGAGTCCTTGTCCATAAATCACAAAACAAAAAACATCTAAGTTCAGCAGTTAATAGGAAAGGCAAATGGAATATTGGGCTTTATTTCAAAAGAAATGAAGTATAAAAATAGGGAGGTTTTGCTAAAACTTGTTAAGGGACTAGTCAGACCACATCTAGAATACCGTGATCAGTTTTGTGCCCCTTATCTAAGAAAAGATATATTGGTATTGCAGACAGTTCTTAAGTTCACGAGACTGATGCCAGTTATGGAGGGACTATCTTACATGTAGAGGTTGAGTAGTTTGGGCCTGTACTCATTGGAATATAAAGAAAGAGAGGCAACCTTACTGAAACATACAAGATTCTTGGGGGATTTGACATTGTAGATGCAGAAAGATTGTTTTCCCTTGTGGAAAAGTCAAGGACCAGAGGGCATAATTTCAGAATAAAGGGTAATACATTTAAGACAGAGTGAGGAGGCATTTCTTTTCCAAGAGCATAATGAATCTGTGGAATTCTTTACCTCAGAAGGCTGATGAGGCGGTGTTATTAAGTCAATACATAATTGTTGGGTACCATCTGGTTTAGGCACCATTACAATGGGTGAGTTCCAGTCACTGCAACTCACTTTGACTATGTTGTCTTGGAACATGCATTCAATCTCTTTTTGAACCTGAGCCAACTTTAATGGGTTAAGTCGATAAGGATGTTGTTTAATTGGAACAGCATTTCCTATATCTACATTATGCATAATTAGCTTAGTACTTCCCAGCTTATTCCCACATATTTCCCCATGCAATAGTAATAACTCTTTAAGTTTCTATTTTCCTGTGGAAGGTAACTCATCTCAATTTTTGAGACCATCCTCATCTTTTTAGTAATCTAAAAAAAAATAACCTTTTTAAAGTGACGGCATCATCACGTTTGAAACAAAAAAGGAAGCATATGTACTGTATAGGAGACTGAAATTGGACAGGGCCTATGAGGAATATAAAGAAAGCAGGAAAGAACTCAAGTATGCAATTAGGACAGTGAGAAGGTGCCATAAAATGACCTTGGCAAGTAGGGTTAAAGAGAGTCCCAAGGCATTCTGTAAATACGTTTTAAAAAATGATAACTAGGGAGAGGGTAGGACCATGAAAGGAGAGAACTTGTGCTTGGAGACAGAGGATGTGGGTGAATTCCTAAATGATCTTAGTCAAGGCCCCAGCAATCTCCTCTCTTGCCTCTCTTAATAACCTAAGCTAGATACCATTTGGCCCTGGGGACTTGATCCCGGAGACTGGTGAGTAGCTAGTGTTGTTTTTCTGTTCAAGAAGGGAAATAGGGATAATCCAGGAAACTATAGACCGTGACTTTCACATCGGTGATTGGCAAGCTATTGGAGAGAATTCTTAGGTATAGAATTTGTATGCATTTGGAAAAGCATGGCCTAATTAGGGACAGTCAGCATGGTTTGGTGCAGGGTAGATCATGTCTTGATTGAATTTTCAAGGAGGAGACAAAGATGATCAACAAGGGTAGAGAAGTGGAAGTTGCCTATATGGATTTTAGTAAGGCTTTCGACAAGGTCTCTCATGGTAGGCTCATCCAGAAGATTAAGATTAATGGGATCTACAGTGGTTTGACTGCATGGATTCAGAATTGCCTTGCTCATAGAAGGCAGAGGGTGGAAGGGAGGTCCATGATTAGTGGTATTCCAAAGAGATCCGTACTAGGACGTCTGCTGTTTGTGATACATGTAAATGACTTGGATGAAAATGTGAGGGGTGGGTTTGAAGATGATAGGAAGATTGGTGGTGTAGTGGATAGTGTAGAAGTTTGTCAAAGGATATAATGGGATATAGATTAGTTGCTGATATGGGCAGAGAAATGGAAGGTGGAGTTTAATCCAGGTAAGTGTTGCACCTTGGGAGATCCAATGTTAAGGAAAAGTATACAATTAATGGCAGGACTCTGAATCGCATTTTATGTACGGGTAGGGGGGGGGGGGGGTGATCTTGGGGTTCTAGTCCATAGCTCTAGTCCATAGTCCATGGTCACACAATTCAACAGGGTAGTAAAGGAGGGGTATGGCATGTTTGCCTTTATTGGTCTGGGAATTGAGAGTCAGGATGTCATGTTGCAGCTTTATAAGACTTTGGTAAGAGTATTATGTTCAATTCTGGTCACCACATTACAGGAAGGATGGAGAGGGTTTAGAGAGGATACAGAAGAGGTTTACCAGGATGCTGCCTGGATTAAAGGATTAGAGTGAGCAGGAGAGGCTAGAAAAACTCAGGTTGATTTCTCTGGATCCACAAAGGCTGAGGGGAAACTTGATAGAAATTTATAAAGTTATGAAATACACGGATGGGGTTAACAGTCAGAATCTTTTTCTCAGAGTTGAAATGTCTAAAACTAGGAGCCATGCGTTTAAGGTGATGGGGGAAAGTTCAAAGGAGATATGAGCGGCAATTTCTTTACACAGAGTGGTAGAATGTGCTGCTAGGGGTGGTGGTGGAAGAAAGTACAATGGGGCATTTAAGAGACTTTTAGATAAGCACATGAATATGCAAGGACTGGGGGGATATGGACTAAAGGCAGGCAGATGGAGTTAGTTTAATTTGGTGTCATGTTCGGCACAACATCATGAAGGGCTGAAGGGCTTGTTCTTGTGCTGTATAATCCTATCTTCTCTCATTGGGTGGTTGTCAATATTGTACTTGTACTGGAACAGCTTTACAATTGGCACGGCTAGTTCGAGAGCATAAGTCTTCAATTCTATTCTCAGGATGTTGTCAAATGTCATACCATTTGCTATGTACAGTAAGTAAAAGTAAAAAATAATGTAGCCATAGTATCTTCAGCTATGTCTTGATATCCAGGATTGAATTTAATTCATTGAAGACTGTTGGTTTTTATGCTGGGAACCTAGGAGTGGCAAAAATGGATAATTGCCTCAATGTTGTGGCTAAAGATGCGTGCAAATCAGTTGTGCCTTTTGCACAGCTCTGCTGGTGTCCCATATTGTTGAGGAAGGGATATTTTTGGAGTCCTCATCTCCTTTTAGTTGTTTAAATGTCGACCACCAGTCATGGTTGGATGCTGCAGAACTTTGGGCACTCGTTGGTTGTGGGATCACTTAGCGTTATCTACTGCATACGGCATCTATTGTTTAGTATGTAAGTAGTCCTGTGACTTAGCTTCACCAGGCTGGCACCTCATTTTTAAAGTGTACCTGATGCTATTCCTGGCATGCCATCCTGTACTCTTCATTAAACCAGGGTTGATATCCTGCATGGATACTAATGGGAGAGTGAGGGTTATGCCAGGCTATGAGATTATAGATTATGTTTGAATGCAGTTCAACCACAATGACTCATGGACGCCCAGTTTTGAGTTACTAGATCTGTTTGAAATCTTTTCTATCTAGCATGATGGTAGATCATGCCAAACAAAAGTCATGTCTGAAGGTTGTGATTTTCGAGGAGATTACAGAGTTAGGGAGGTGGGGTGGGGCGGGATTGAGAGCATGAAGAAATTTGAAAAGAAGAAATAGAATTTTTAAATCAAGCCATTGCTTGACCGGGAATCATTCAAAGTCAGTAAGGAGGGGAACCTGACTTGGTGCAAGGCAAGACACAAACAGCAGAAATTTAGGTGACCTCAAGTTTATAGAAAGTGGAATGTGGGAAACTAATCAGGAGTGTGTTGGAATAGTCTAAATCCTGAGGTAACAAAGGACTGGATAAGATTTCAACAGCAGATCAGCAGAGGCAAGGGTGAACATGGAGGCAGGAAAAGGTGGTTTTAGTGCTGACAGAAATATGAGGTAGGAGGGTTATCTCAGAATCAAATGTTACAGAAAGATTGCAAACTGACTGGGCTAATCTGAGACTTACCTAGGACAATGATGGAAGTAGTAGTTAGGAAACAGAGTTTGGAGTAGGTACTGAAAGGGAAAGGGAAATTGGAAATGATTAGATAGTTTGTGAGGATGGAGGGATGAAAGTTTTTTTTTGAGGGTAGTGCTGATGATAACAGAATTGAAAAGTATAAAAATGGAACCTGAAGAGAGAGCACCATGAACAAAATCAGCTAACATGAGGAGAGGAAGTGAGTTTAATAAAAACAGAGTTGAGGGAAATGTTGGTAGGGCTCTTGGGCAAGATTAGGTCATAGAGGGCATGAAGAGAGATAAAGCGAGAGAAAGATAGTCCTATGTACAGCCCTGAAAGATTGTGAATATAGTTAATTCACTAGAGAGGTAACATAATATTTCCATTTGTCTAACTGAACTATGAATTATTCCTCCTTTTTTTGTTTTTGAAATTAATTTGTGGCAATGATTTTGACATTTCTGGTTTGGCTCAATTCATTACATTACATTACAGTGTGGAAACAGGCCCTTCGGCCCAACAAGTCCACACCGACCCGCCGAAGCGCAACCCACCCATACCCCTGCATTTACCCCTTACTTAACACTACGGGCAATTTAGCATGGCCAATTCACCTGACCTGCACATCTTTGGACTGAAGGAGGAAACCGGAGCACCCGGAAGAAACCCACGCAGACACGAGGAGAACGTGCAAACTCCACACAGTCAGTCGTCTGAGGCAGGAATTGAACCCGGGTCTCTGGTGCTGTGAGGCAGCAGTGCTAACCACTGTGCCACTGTGCCGCCCACAAACCATTCTTAACAAAAGTTATTTCAATATCTCAGTTCATTGTGGCTGCATATACTTTTGTTAAGCCCTTAGCTTCCTGTTCTGGGATGTGCACAGTAGCTGCAACTAGACAAATGCAAATTCTTTTTATAGCACACGAAAAGAACTACACAACTCACCCAAAGAATGTTTCCTCTTTCTCCTTGACCTTAGTCTGGCATTTTACTGATCAGTATAGTCCACTGGATAGCAGAAAGTAACACAACCTATTATTCACTATTGCCTGGTGCCAATCTTGCACATTTTAATGTTGTCTATTCATGTCAATTGCAAGTACTACATTGAATAAAAGATGGGAAAATCTAAACTTAGAGGTAAACTGGTTTGTACCACATGGCTACCATTCAAATCAATGCAATTTTTGAACTTGGATGCAACTAATATTTCAAAATATGTAGGATGCAACATGATCAAACATTCCACCTGCAATGCAGAATGAAATAACTCCAAGAGGCCTATATCCCATCATCAAGTCACCTTTTATTTATACGTGCATGGTACTTGACACTGGTCTGGCTTCCTCAAAGCCAGTTCTGAGAATGAACAGAACCTCTGATATTCCTGATTATATCTGTCAGCCAGGGCTCCCTGATTGGACCAGATTAACAGCCCCAATCAGGGAACTCAAATTCTATGAGGTCCGTCTGGCTGACCTCGTTATAATCACTATACATGAGCAAATTCTTAATTTACTAAGTAATGGATTGTAAAGTAGCTGCACAATGATAACGAATATTTAGTTGAAACAACTGGCATTTATGGCATGTTTAACTTTAGCCACAAATGATTTTGGTAAATTCTGCTTGAATGATTTTAAAGTGTAATCAATTCTTTGTGAATTTATCATCAGCTATTATGCACCTCTGCAGGGAATTTGTAAAGGTTCTTGCTTGCAATGTGTAATAACCTTATTCTTGTCCTCAGCTTGCCAAGTATAATTGTTCCTTCTCTTAAAAAAGTATTCCTGTCACTCTCAACTTCGTATTTATTGATGTGCTCTACTCCTAACCATTTGCCTACAGTGCATAATGTTTCGCCCTGTTTTGCAGAACACAGTCCTTTTCTTTCTCTCCTCCTCCTTCTCTCCGTAGCTAAAATACACCCTGTTTCTTTCTTTTCCCTTCCAAATATGTTCGTAAAGTGACTCATTTCCCCCCATCCTTCAAAATAATCTGTAGTACTTCTGGTTCATCCCAGTTTATATTACAAGTAGGATTTGCAATTAAGGAGTTAAACTTTTTTAATGAAATGATGCATTGTTTATCCAAAATACCTGCCCAATATACTTGTAAACTTACACTCAAAACCATTCTGTCTGGAACATTGTAGAAAGTTTATAACACAAACAGGCTTCAACTAAATTCAGAACCATAATCATATTATGATATTTAATGAGTACAAGTGCCCAAATGGTCCCACAACTTTTTTTTTAAACACACTTCCCTGCCCAGTACTTACACACTTAATGGTAAGGTCCGAGGAAGTGTTGCTGAACAAAAAGACCTTGGAGTGCAGGTTCATAGCTCCTTGAAAGTAGAGTCACAGGTAGATAAGATAGTGAAGAAGGCGTTTGGTATGCTTTCCCTTATTGGTCAGAGTATTGAGTACAGGAGTTGGGAGGTCATGTTGTGGCTGCACAGGACATTGGTTCGACCACTTTTGGAATATTGTGTGCAACTCTAGTCTCCTTCCTTTCAGAAGGATGTTGTGAAACTTGAAAGGATTTAGAAAAGATTTACAAGGATGTTGCCAGGGCTGGAGAATTTGAGCTATAGGGAGAGGTTGAATAGGCTGGGGCTGTTTTCCCTGCAGTGTTGGGGGCTGAGGGGTGACCTCATAGAGGTTTATAAAATCATGAGAGGCATGGATAGGATAAATAAACAAAGTCTCTTCCCTGGGATGGGGGAGTCCAGAACTAGAGGGCACAGGTTTAGGGTCAGAGGGGAAAGATATAAAAGAGACCTAAAGGGCAATTTTTTTTCACGCAGAGGGTGGTATGTCTATGGAATGAGCTGCCAGAGGAAGTGGTGGAGGCTAGTACAATTCCAACATTTAAAAGGCATCTGGATTGGTATATGAATAGGAAGGGTTTGGAGGGATATGGTGGTGCCGGTGGGACTAGATTGGGTTAATTATCTCATCAAATCTCTTCCTTGATATAAATCAGTTGAAAATGTGGGTGGAGAAGTGGCAGATGGAGTTTAATCTGGGTAAATTTGAGGTATTGCACTTTTGGAGATCAAATGTTAACAAAAGTAAACAGTTAATGGCAGGATTCTGCAACAGCATTGATGTACAGAGAGATTTTTGAGTTCAAGTCCATGGCTCCTTGAAAGTGGTCATGTGATTAGATAGGGTGGTAAAGGAGGAGTATAGCATGCTTGCTTTTATTAGTCGGGAATTGAGTACAAGAGTCAGGATGTCATGTTGCAGCATTATAAGACTTTGGTTAGGCCACACTTCGAGTATTGCATTAAGTTCTGGTGTCTACCTTACAGGAAGGATAAGGAGGCTTTGATGAGGGTGCAGAAGAGATTTATGAGGATGCTGCCTGGATTTGAGGGTATGAACTACAAGGAGAGTCTAGAAAAACTTGGGTTGTTTTCTCTGGAGTGGAGGAGGCTGAGGGGAGACTTCAAAGAAGTCTATAAAATTATGATTTGGAGATGCCGGTGTTGGACTGGGGTGTACAAAGTTAAAGATCACACAACACCAGGTTATAGTCCAACAGGTTTAATTGGAAGCACATTAGCTTTCAGAGCGACGCTCCTTCATCAGGTGATAGTGGAGGACTCGATCGTAACACAGAATTTATAGCAAAAATTTGCAGTCTGATGTAACTGAAATTATACATTGAAAAATTGATTGTCTGTTAAGCCTTTCATCTGTTAGAATACAGTGATAGTTTCACTTCTTTCATGTGTAAATCACAAAACCTTTTTTTAAAAGTTGCAATCTGATTGTGGACATAGATACCACTATTACGCGTGGGAACACCTCCCATCTTGTACATGGTAGGTACTCATGTGACTCAGCCAACGTTGTCTATCTTATGTTGCAGGCAAGGATGCCCGGAGGCATGGTACATTGGGGAAACTGAGCAAAGGCTACGAGAACGGATGAATGGGCACCGCACAACAATCAATAGACAGGAGGGTTCCCTCCCAGTTGGGAAGTGGTCCAGGACATTCAGCCTCGGACCTTCGGGTGACCATCATCCAAGGTGGACTTTGGGACAGGCAACAGAGGAAAGTGGTCGAGCAGAGACTGATAGCTAAGTTCAGTACCCATAGGGAGGGCCTCAACCGGGACCTTGGGTTCATGTCACATTACAGGTGATCACCATTGCACCACACACACACAGATATTCCTACATACACACACTATCACATACACACGGACACAGGTACACACAGACACGCACACAGACACCCACACACACCCTTATAGATACACACACTCCCACACTCACATAGACTTAAGACATTCTGCACTCACTACACACACACACACACACTTTCTCACACCCACAACCCCCATCACAGACAGACAGACACACACAGACAGACAAAGACCCACAGCACACATATTTTGTGGGGTGAATTTGTACTTGCAGAGTTACATTGCACTTTGCTCAAAAACTGCATACATTCATGTAGAACTCTGAGCTCAAAAACTGCATGAATTTATGTAAAACTCGGTTATCTCACTTTTTAGATTAGAATCAATCTAAACATCAGGTCATAGACAGAGAACACAGGGGGCTAACACCTTCAACATATTGTCTAGCTATCACCATTGTTAACAGCTAACAACGAGAATGCAACTTTAAAAAAAAGGTTTTGTGATTTACACATGAAAGAAGTGAAACTATCACTGTATTCTAATAGATGAAAGGCTTAACAGGCAATCAATTTTTCAATGTATAATTTCAGTTACATCACACTGCAAATTTTTGCTATAAATTCTGTGTTACGATCGAGCCCTCCACTATCACCTGATGAAGGAGCGTCGCTCCGAAAGCTAGTGTGCTTCCAATTAAATCTGTTGGACTATAACCTGGTGTTGTGTGATTTTTAACTTTATATAATTATGATATGCATAGATAGGGTTAACAGTCAGAATCTTTCTCCCAGAGTTGAAATGTCTAAAACTAGAAGGATGCATTGAAGGTAATAGGGGAAAGTTCAAACAAGATGTGAGGAGCAAGTTTTTTATACAGACAATGGTAGGATTCTTGAACATTCTGCCGGGTGGTGGCGGAGGCAGATATGCTAAGGGCGTTTAAAAGATTTTTAGATAAGCACCTGAATATGCAAAGAATAGAGGGATATTAATCGAGGCCAGGCAGAAGGGATTAATTTAATTTGACATTGTGTTAGGTACAACATAATGGGCTGAAGGGCCTATTCCTATGCTATACAGTTCTATGGCCTATGTTCTCTGATGTAATGCGCCATTTTGAAAAACAACTTCCTTTACATTATATTTAATAAAGATAAAACAAAGTGTTGTATTCAACTGTATAAATTCTGATTTTCAGGTGAAAATGCCATTAAATCTACCTGTTCAAAGGTGGCATGTGGAGGAGGAACTCATAGGGGAACAAGGAAATGGCTGAGGAACCGAATCAGTTCTTTGCGTCAGTCTTCACAGTGGAAGACAAGAGTACTATCCTAAAAATTCAAAGAATTGGGGTCAGAGACATGTACTGTGACTCCTCCTGTGCAAGGAGGAGGTGCTACAAAAACTGAATGGTCAGAAAATGGATAAATCACCTGGAGCAGATGGGTTACAGCCTAGAGTTCTGAAGTAGATAGCTGAAGAGTTAGTGGAGGCTTTAAGAGGTGATCTTACAGGTATCATTGGAGTCTGGTCCCAGAGGACTGGGAAATTGCTAATTTGACACCTCTATTTAAGAAGGGAGCAAGGCAAAAGATGGAGAAGTACAGGCTGATTAGTCATTGGTAAGATTTTGAAGTCCATTGTGAAGGATGAGATTTCTGAATATTTGGAAATGTAAGGTAAAATAAGGCAAAGTCAGCACAGTTTCATCAAGGGGAGGTCATCCGTTAGAATTCTTTGAGGAGGTAACAAGCAGGTTAGACTAAGAAGAGCTAATGTATGTTATCTATCTGGACTTCCAGAAGACTTTTGATAATGTGCCACACAGAATGCAGCTGAGTAAGATTAGGGCCCATGGTGTTAGAGGCAAAGTGCTAGAATAGATAGAAGCTTGGCTGTCTGGCAGCAAGCAGAAAACAGGGACAAAAGGGTCCTTCTCAGGATGGCAGCCAGTGATAAGTGGTGTTCCGTAAGGCTCAGTGTTGATACCCCAAATTTTCACTTTATACATTAATGATCTGGACGAAGGAATTGAGGACATTCTGGCTAAGTTTGCAGATAATACAAAAATAGGTGGAGTGGCAGATAATATTGAGGAGGTGGGGAGGCTCAAATATGTAGAACAGGTTAGGATAGTGGGCAAAGAAGTGGCAGATGAAATACTATGTGAGAAAGTGTGTGGTCATGCATTTGGTAGGAAGAATAGAGGCATGGATTATTTTCTAAATGTTAGAAAAATCAGAAATTTGAAGTGCAAAGGGACTTGGGAGTCCCAGTCTAGGATCTCTTAAAGTAAATTTGCAGGTTGAGTCAGTAGTTAGGAAGACAAATACAATGTTGTCATTCATTTCGAGAGGACTAGAACATAAAAGCAGGGATGTACTTCTGAGGCTTTATAAGGCTCTGGTCAGACCACATTTGGAATATTGTGAGCAATTTTGGGCCCCATACCTCAGGAAAGATGTACTGGCCCTGGAACGGTCCAGAGGAGGTTCATGAGAATGATCCCAGGAATGAAAGGCTTAACACATGAGGACTATACTCAATGCAGTTTAGAAGGATGAGGGTAGCTCTGGTTGAAATTTTCAGAATACTGAATGGTCTGGACAGAATGGATGTTAGGAAGATGTTTCCATTCGCAGGAGATAAGAGGATCCAAGGGCACTGCCTTAAAGTAAAGAGAAGACCTTTCAGAATGGAGATAAGAAGAAACTTCTTTAGAAAAGAACATAGAACATCTGGAAGTCCAGATAGATAACATACATTAGCTCTTCTTAGTCTAACCTGCTTATTACCTCCTCAAAGAATTCTAACAGATTACCTCCCCATGATGAAACTGTGCTGACTTTGCCTTATTTTACCTTACACTTCCAAATATTACAGCGCAGTACAGGCCCTCCAACCCTCAATGTTGCACTGACCTGTGAAATTAATCTGATGCCCATCTAACCTACACCGTTCCATTATTATCGATAGGTATGTCCAAAGGCCATTTAAATGCCCTTAATGTTGGTGTGTCTATTACTGCTGCAGTAATATGTTCCACACCCCTACTACTCTCTGAGTAAAGAAACTGCCCCTGACATCTGTCCTAAATCTATCACCCCTCAATTTAAAGCTATGTCCCCTCATGTTAGCCTTCACCATCTGAGGAAAAAGGCTCTCACTGTCTACCTATTTAAAATGCAAGTACGTAAAGAGCAGTACAGTTAGCAGGCCAAGCAGCGGCTTTTACCAAGGCAACAGGCTTTTGAACTTAGCCAATCAATTGAACGAGGCACTTAAATACCAAAACAACCTATTAAATTTAAATCTGATGGTTTTGACAACATGGGATCAATCCTATTGAAAGAAATATTGATATATCATCAAGGGTATAAAAGAAGGGGGCAGTTGGACAAAACCACAGAGCTAACAGCCCTCAGCTCTCTCTCAAGAGAAATTGGCTCTCACAGTCATCTGTGTATTAGAGAAAGCATCTAAATAACAGAGGCATTCTGACAGAAGAATCAGAGGAAAAGCTGTTCCTGACAGAAGAACCAATGGAGAAGTGTGACGAAGCTGCTCTTTTAACAGGGTTATGCAGTCCTTGGCTTTTTTTTCACAGTGGTTATAAATGACACAGACTCCAAAAAGTCTGGAGGTGAAGGGTCTTAGGGCCAAGTTGATAAAAGCTAACAGAGACTGCCTCAGGCAGACGGCTTTCAAGTTTTAAAACAATCTACTTGTACAATGAAAGGGGTGTGGCCAGTTCTCCCAGCTCAGCTTTTCTCTGGTTTGTTTTTTTTTTAGCAATAGTGTGAAAGAAAGGCTGCTGGACCCAAAGGAGCAGGTCCAGGCTGGTACTCGCTCTCTGACTTCTCTCCTGTAAGATCCTGTGTTTAATTTTTCCTTTCGTGCCAAGGGAATCTTATGGGGATTGTTGCAAGAATTTGGAACAGCATCATTAAGATGATCTGTTCAGTTTTCAGATAGGATAAGTTATTTGGTATTCTGTTTTCTGTTGTTTGTGTTTCATTCAGCAATCTTGTAAATAAATTCTGTTCTGTTTAAAACAAAGTGATTTGACCAGCTCATTTTCTCCTGGAATATCTGCATTACATCTGCTTAAACAACTAGCAAAGTTAGGGTCTGGGCTATGTTCTTGAAATGTTTTGAGGAGCCTGGTTTAGTCCATAACAGATGGGGGCCTCTTTGTGGGATTTGTTTTGTAGTTTCAATTTGGGATTAGGGTTGTTGGACTCGAAGGCAGTGAGTAGTAGGTGTTAGTGTGCAGTAGGAATTAGCAGATAAACTGGGATTAGAGCTGTCTCCTTCCGTGTGGAAAGGAGAGATAATTACAGCAATAACTTAGCATTTATATTTGCTGGAAACACCATCAGAATCTTTAGAGGTGGCTGAAATTCAATTGAAAATAAAGCAGCTTGAGTTAGAAGCAAAAGATAAGGAATTGCGATTAAAAGCTTAAGAGAGAGAAAAGGAGAGAGAGGAGAGGAAAGGAAGAAAGAGAGGGAGTCTGAACTTCAGAAATTGGCACTTAGACAGGAAAGTCAGAGTGGAGATGAAGGCTGAAGGTAGGCTTAGTGAGGAAGAGAGTGAGAATGAGCAAACAAATGGTCACCAAAGGTCTGGTGAGAAACTGTTTAAATATATTCACGCAATGCCTAAATTCGATTAGAAGGATATGGAAGCCTTTTTCATCTCATTTGAAAATTTGGTGGCCGGTGACAATGCGGATTTTGTTGATTCAGTAGGTAGAGCTAGTGAGGTATTCGCATCACTATCAGAGGAAGTATCGGGGGCATATGAGGAGGTGAAGAAAGCCATCTTAAATGCATATTGCTTGTGCCAGAAGTCTGCAGGTAATGTTTTAGGAATCTAAGGATTCCTAGTCAAACCTACATTGAGTTTGAAAGGATCAAATAATGTTGATAGGTGCATTAAAAATAGAGCAAACCTACGATGCTCTTAGAGAGACAATTATTTTGGAGGAGTTCAGAAATTCACTTTCTAAAGTAGGGAGAACTCGGGTGGAAGAGCAGAGTTAAAATGGCAAGATTAGCAGATCTGGAGAGATAGAAATTGAGAAAAAGAGAAATCCTCACTTGGAAAAGGAAAGGTACATCTCGGTGAAAATCATAAGGATAACTTACCACAGGGTTAAAAGGAAACCCTGGAAGGGGAAAGAGAAGTTGAAAAGCTCAGATGTTTTCAGTGCAATAAAGTAGGCCACATGAAATCACAGTGTTGGTGGGTTAGGAGAAACACTGGGAAGCCAGATGTAGGAAAACTGGCTATGCCTGTAAATTTTGTTGCAGTGCTAACTGAAAGCACAGTGGAGGCTAGAAAGCTGCACCAGAAGGTACAAGCTGGTCGGAGATTGATTAAGGAGGAAGAGCCAGATCTTCTTAAACCATATACCTGTGGAGGTAAAGTTTATTTGCATAGGCCAGGAGCAGCATGTAGAGACGTTACAATATTAAGAGACACAGGATCCTTCTCAGTCTGTGATGCTGAAAAATGAGGAAATTTGTACTTCTGAAGGACTATTGCCAGAAAAAGTAATGGGAATTCACAGCGAGACAAGAAGCACTTAATTATGTAAAGTGAGGTTAGAGTGTCCAGTGAAGAGAGGAGAACTTGTGGTAGGAGTACTGGGCAAACTCTCAGCTCCAGGAATACAATTTCTCCTTGCTAATGATATAGCTGATTCTCTGGTAGGAGTGCCGTCTACTATGGTTGAAAAGCCAGTGGGAACTCAGGCAACTGAACTATTGCAGGACACATATCCTAGAATTTTTCCTGACTGTGTGGTAACGAGGTCACATAGTCACCAGCTGAAACAGGTGAGATCAAAGAGGGCAGATAAGAAAACTGAAGTGGAATTAGCAGAGGTGGATCAGACGGTTGGCACAAATCAGGAGCAGGTAGATGACAAAAGCAGGCATCTTTAGCTCAGATTAACTAAATTAACTGAATTAGAGCAGAAAGATGAAAATTTAAAGCAATTATATCAAAAGGCATACACAGCAAATGAATTTGAATGTATTCCTGAATGCTATTTATCTTAAAAATGATTTTTAATGAGGAAATGGAGACCATCACATATTCAGGCAGGTGACAAATGGGCAGAAGTTCATCAAATCGTATTGCAAGTGAGGTATAGAAAGGAGGTGTTGCGAGTGGCGCATGAGCTACCACTTGGGGGTCATTCAGGAGTGAGGAAATCACAGGCTAAAATACAAAAACATTTTTACTGGCCTGGATTGCACAAGGATGTAGTTGAACTTTGCCAGATGTTTCATTCCTTGCATAGGTCCCTTACCTCAAACAAAAAGTGGGAATCAATATTTGTTCACTATAATGGATGTGTGGACTAGATTTCTAGAGGCCATTCCATTACGTAATATCATAGCTAAAAGGATTGTAGAGGAATTACTCAAATTTTTCACTAGATATGGACTACTGACAAAGTTACAATCATATCAAGGGTCAAACTTCACATCAAAATTATTCAAGGAATTATGGACAGCTTAGGAAAAAAACAATTCAAAGCTACTGCGTACCATTCAGAATCACAGGGAGTGCTAGAAAGGTGGCATCAGACATTAAAGACCATCTTGAGGGCTTATGGTCAAGACTATCCAGATGATTGGGATAAAGGAATTCTGTTCGTGCTTCTTGTGATCAGAGATGCACCAAATGAATTGACCAAATTCAGTCCATTTGAATTAGTTTTTGCGCATGAAGTGGGAGGACCATTAAAATTGATTAAGGAGAAATTGGTAAGTCAGAATTCAGAGACCACATATTTGGACTATGTGTCAAGTTTTAGAGAACAATTAAATAGCACTGGAAGTTAGCTAAACAACATTTAAAAGTATCACAAGATACAATGAAACAGGAAGCAGGCAAGAAATCAAAAACTCACAATTTTGCTATCGGGGATAAGGTATTAGTGGATCTTATCAAGTCGAAAGGAAATTGAGTGAGGTGAACAACTTGACAAAAAGAAATCTCACAGTGTGTCATGTGAATATGTTCGAAAGGTATTTTGACATGGAAGGAAAGCAAGAGGAGAATGTGTTATTGATTACAACACAGAGTGAAGAACCAAGTTCAGAGGATTCTGAATTGGACATTCCTCAAATTAGATTGGACAAAGAGAAAGTTGTCAAAAATTGGGATAAATTATTGAGTTACCTTCCAGAGGAAAATTGAAATGACCTGAAAGAGTTATTACTACCACATGAAGATATAAGTGGAAATAAGCTGGGAAATACTAACCTAATTATACATTATGTAGATATAGGAGATGCTGTTCCGATAAGCAACATCCTTGTGGGCATAACCCTCTAAAGTTCGCACAAGTTTAAAAGTAGATGGAACGCATGCTCCACAGAAACATAATCAAAGTGAGTTACAGTGACTGGAACTCACCCATGATGCCAAAACCAAATGGTACCCAATGGTTATATGTGGACTATCGCAAAATCAGTGCAGTTATAAAGACTGATGCATAACCAATTTCATGTTTGGAAAACTGTGTTGAGAAGGTGGGACAAACAACTTATATTTTGAAGTTGGAGTTGCTCAGAGTCAGAGTCATAGAGGTGTAAAGCGCGGAAAAAGACCCTTCAGTCCAACTCGTGCATGCCGACCAGATATCCCAACCCAATCTAGTCCCACTTGCCAGCACCCGGCCCATATCCCTCCAACCACTTCCTATTCATATACCCATCCAGATGCCTTTTAAATGTTGCAATTTTATAAACCTCTATAAGGTCTCCGGAGGATACTGGCAGGTACCTTTGTCAGAAAGAGCAAAGACATTTTCGGCTTTCGTAACGCTGAATGGACTGTATCAATTTGAAGTCATGCTGTTTGGCACGAAAAATACGCCAGCCGCATTTCAAAGACTAAATAATAAGGTCATTGACATACTACCCAACTGTGTTGTATACATCGATGACCTGGTAATTTTTAGTCACACACGGAAGGAATAATTACATTTATCAGACTTGCTTGATCAACTTCGGAAGGCAGGCTTAGTAATAATCATGGCTAAAAGTGAATTTGCCAAAGCCCAAGTCACCTTCCTGGGTCAAGTTATTGGACACGGACAAATGGCACCTCAGATGCAAAATCGAAGGTGATTGGGAGTTTCCCATACCATCGACAAAAAGAGCAATACTACGGTTCTTGGAATTGAGTGTATTTTATCGAACATTTGTACCAAATTTTAGCAATGTGGCTGCTCCATTTACTGAATTGCTAAAGAAAAGCAAGAAGTTTCAATGGACTGTGGACTGTCAGAAGGCATTTGACAGCCTGAGATTTGTGTTAATCACTAGCCACACCTAATTACGCAAAGCCTTTCATGATGGCTATTGATGGCTATCGGTGTGATGCTCTTGTAAAATGATGAGAAGATAGAACGACCTATTGGGTATTTCTCCAGGAAGTTGAACATTCATCAGCAGAAATATTCCACAGTTGAGAAGGAGACTTTGAGCTTGGTGTTGGTATTACAAAATTTCAGTATTTATGTTACCAGTAACGCATGTGAGACAGGGAGGTGTGACGAAGCTACTCCTTTAACAAGGTTACCATGATGCGGAGGAGCCGATGTTGGACTGGAGTGGACAAAGTTAAAATTGCTGCAAGTATTTGGAACAGCATCATTAAGTTGCGATAATCAGTTGGGTTTTCGGATAGGATAAGCTTTTTGTTACTCTGTGTTCTGTTGCTTGTGTTTCATTCAGTAATCTTGTAAATTCTGGTTTGACTTGCTGATTCTCTCCTGGATTATCTGTGTTACACCTGCTTAAAGCAACTAGCAAAATTAGAATCTGGGCTACGTTCTTGAAATGTTTTGAGGAGTTTGGCCTCGTCCATAATAGATGGCACAGGACATTCCGGAAGACATGCAACCTGGCTGTAATTTCAAGAGACCAAATTCTATTTAGCATTCCAGTGGAATCTTGTTTTATTCAGGAATAGTTAGTAGTTAGAAGGGATTTATTCACTTTGTTAATAGTTTAGTCGATTTGTTCACTTTTAGATTTAGATAAATAAATTGTTATTGTTGATTTTGAAGTGAGTGTCCTGGATTTATTTTATCTAACCACTAGAAGTTGCTGAAAAGTAGGTTACACCACGTTTAACACTCTTTTTACAGATTCTAAGATGAAGTGTTCATTTTTGGGTGTTTCAGTTTTAGTTCTTGAGGGTGGGTCAACCTCCACTTTATAACAATAAGAAATTAAGAAAATTTGGCTTGTTAAGTAGCGCTAAGATGTGTAACTTTATTTCTGAGAATGAAATTTCTCCACAAGAAGTTTGGGGTCATTAAATTAACTGCATGATTTCAACAATGTTGATTTCTTAATCTTTCAAACACAATCCAAATAGCTTATGTTCAGGAATAAAATATAAAAGAATATATTACTTCTCAATTTCCAATGTCAAATTTCAAACAAACAATCTTCAACCTTATCCGAGACTAACTATGAATAATTCTATACCATGATTTAGATGGGATATTTAAACCATCAGAACTAGTGACAGGCCAAAGCAGAAAATGTTGCATAAAGTACCAAAGATTTGCTTATGAATGAACAATATAAGCTAAATTCAGTGATTCTATAGTTATTAAATCTTTCAAAAAATGATAACATGTCAGTAATAAGCTTACAATTTCATATTGAGGGCTCTTGTGGTGCAGTGGTTGTGTTTTTACCTTTGGGAAAGAAGGCCTGGGTTCACATCCCACCTGCTCCAGAGATGTGCGATAACACTCCTGAACAAGTTGATTTGAAAAATATCTGCACTATCATAATACCAACTTTCTGAACTGCAGCTTCAGCTATGACCCTCCCTCCTAGCAGTCTTGTGATTTCAGTGGATCCATTTCCCTTCATGTTCGGTGTCATTGTAGAACAAGCCTCTGTTAACATCAAACAGAAATAGCAAAGATAATGTAAGGTGGGAATAACAGTAACAATGCCTGATACAACCCAGCTGAACAACTTCCAAATTTATATGAAAAAATTCTAATTCATATATAAATAAATGTCAATACATACAAGGCAGCTTAAACTGTTAGAACTGCTGAAAAGGCAGAAGAAATGATCAAATGTCTTTTCAAAAATTAATCCTTACACATCACCTTACTACAGAGAGATTTCAGCATCCTGTGTTTTCTACATCCCCGTACACAGCTACAGAAAGTCTCTTTCTAGCATGTTGCTCTGATCTGGCCATATTTGTATTGGCTGAGTTCTTTGGACATGGTCATACATACCCCTGCAGAATATAAATGCCATACTGTCAGATCTTTAGACAAACTACTCCCTGTAGCATATACACATCTGCTAGTGTACTACAGTATTCATTCTCTGGATAAAATTACAGTTTTGTTGATGCAGTGATATACTTTAGAAGATAATGAAAATAAACCTCAATGAAAAACATCTTGCAGGTACATTTCTCCAAATTAATAAAAACATCTTAATAACTTGATGAGAAATACTGAAATATACTGCAGCCCAAATTATATTAATGATTTAATTTAAAGCATTCTATTGCCCAGAGTATCCATCATAGTATGTTGAAGCCGTGAGAAATCTGCCATTGTTTTCTGTTGGTTCAGCTGTTTTTATACAGGTTTTCATTGTTTTAATTACAACAGCACTTGAGGTCTAAAAACATTTCTTAAACTGTTTTGGCATTTGTCCCTTATATTGGCAATAGTTCTTATAGACAAGAAAAAAATATTAAATGGGAACCAAAATAGGGCTTTGGAGCCAAAGAAAACAAAAGGCATGGGAAAAGTCTTAGAAGAAAAGGTTAAGCTAGGTGACAAAGTTTAAAGCTCTTGAGATAGTGTTACTTTTCTAAAATATATAGGGCAGAAACATTTATGTCTAATGCTAGATTTGTGGCTCGTTTTTGGCTGAAATATGTTGCAGCGCCTGCTGTTCTGATTATACTTGAATTTGCGTTAGGGTATGTTTACTTGCGTGTTTTTCTTGGTTCGATTGCCTGGATTTTTGAAAATTGAGAAACCAGTAGTTAACATATCATTTGGCTTAAGTACACTGGGCAGATTTAATATCCAGCAAGACATGGTGCTGTTTTAGTCAAGCGATTTAAAAACTTCCAAATTACGTAGCTAGCCACAGGATGCTTCACGACCAGAATGCCTTTAAGAAACTTTCATTCTAGAAAAGAGTCTTGAAGGAAGTTGTTTTTATTCATTCGTGGGATGTGGGTGTTGTTAGTTATGTCAATTTTTATTCCCATTCTGAGTTTCCCTTCAGAAAGTGGTGTTGAGCTGCATTCTTGACCTACTGCAGTCCTTTGGGTGTAAGAAGGGAGTTCCAGGATTATAGCCCAGTGACAGTGAAGGAACAGTCATATAGTTCCAAGTCAGGATGTTATGTAGCTTGAAGGAGAACTTGTAAATGCTGCTCTTGTTCTTTTAGATGGCAGAGATCACAAGTTTGGAAGGTGATTGAGAAGTAGCTGAGAAACAGTTTCAATCTCTCGCAAGAAACTCATACTTGTACACACATGCTGACTATGTATGTGCAATCTCTATAGTCCATTCCTCCATGCCTGTGTGCAATCTCTGTGTAAAGTAATCGGTTTGATTGGAAACATATTAATACAATTTAGGTATGCTGGGCATGAAATGGCATTGCCCCAACCTTTCGGCAAGACACACATTTGAGCTACCCACGACATCCCCAAGGTTTCAGCATAAAGCTGTAACTTCAGCTCTTCTTGTTCCTTTTAAAAGCATACTGCATCTGAAGTGGAAGGTCGTAAGACTGTGGAAACGTTTGAGAAATTATCATCATAGTATATGGAAGTAAATAGATGACTGAAAGACATAGTGCTCAATGCATCAGTAGTATAGGTTGGACAAGAAAATACTGTCATAGTGCAAACTTCACAACTTTAATAACTGATCATGGATTATGTAAATTGCAGGGCAGGCTGTTTCAAACAGCAGTTAACCCTGAATGTGACAAGGAAATTTACTTCTGATAAGAAGGCAAGCTGCAGACTTGTGGTCTCTGGATGTGTAATCAATGTTGGGGATGAAAGAATCTAAAGAATCATCAATAATGTCACACCACAAACTTGAATGAGAGAATATTATATAAGAATTCAACTCTAGGATTCTTCGACAGCAGAACTCTGAGAAGAACAACTCTACACAAATATAGATTCCAGTATTAATCGGGTAATAGCTAAATTGAGTTGTGATACTTAACTTGCTTACTTGATGGGTCTTATTCTGGTTGCAACGTTCAATAAATTTTAAGTAATTATTTCAGTATTTGATTCTGTATGAGATTTCTTAGGTAGCTTGTGGTAACTTACCCACAACAATATCCCATGGAATGAAGTTGACAGGACACCAGCGAGGAAAACCTTGAAAAGGGAGTAGGAGGAGGTGACCAATGGTAGATCCAGATTATGCATCCAGAACACTGGCAGCAGTGCCATAAGAGGTCCAATACCTCATGCAGTTAAGGCAAACTCTGAATACATCTTCACATAAGACCAAAGATATAGGAGCAGAATTAGGACATTTGGACCATCGAGTCTGCTCTGCCATTTCATCATAGCTGATATGTTTTTCAATCCCGTTCTCCTACCTTTTCCTCGTAATCCTTGATCATCTTACCAATCAAGAACCTATCTATCTCTGTCTTCAATACACTCAATGACTTGGCCTCCGCAGCCTTCTGTGTCAATGAATTCTACAGTTTCATCACCCTCTGGATGAAAAAAAAATCTCAGTTCTAAAGGGTTTTTCTTTGAATCTTAGTCTCTACTAGCAAAAACATTTTTTCTACATCCACTCTAGCAAGGCCTCTTAATATTTGGTTTGAATCAGAACCCCGTCATCCTTCAAAACTCTATTGAATATGCATCCAGAGTCCTGAACTGCTAAGCTATTTTTGTAAACTTCCTCTGCATCTCCTCCAACACCATGACATCCATCTTTACGTATAGAATCCTTCTTTACATGGCCAATCCATCTAACTTACACATCTTTGGACTGTGGGAAGAAACCAGAGCACCCAAAGAAACACATGCAGTATATGCAAACTCTACACAAACGGTCACCCAAAGTTGGAATGGAACCTGGGTCCCTAGTGCTGTGAGGCACCAGTGTTAACCACTGAGCCACAAGGCTGCTTTTGGGGCCCAAAACCTCTCACCATATTCCAAATGTAGTCTGATCATAGCTTCATATAACCTCAGAAGTACATCTATGCTCTTGAATTCTAGCCCCCTTGAAATGAATGCTAGCATTGTTTTTGCCTTTCTAGCTGCCAACTGAATCTGCATGTTAACCTTGAGAGTCCTGACCTATTTCTCCTAAGTGCCTTTGTGCTTCAGATTTCTGAACCCTTTCTCCATTTAGAAAATAATCTACACCTCTATTCTTCCGACCAAAGTTCATGATCTCACACTTTCACACTTTGTATTCCATCTGCCACTTCTTTGCCTACTTTCCTAGCCTGCCTAAGTCCTTCTGCAACCTCTGCAACCTTCTCAACACTACCTGTCCTTCTACCTTTCTTTGATATCTTCAAACTCACCATATCACTGCTCAATGCACGACACCCATCGCATGACTAGTGGCATCCCATTAGGTCTGATGGCTAACATCATCTTACCCTTAGACAACTACCAAGCTACCAGCCTCACACCCACCTCTCACTACCAATCCAGCTATGGTTGGCACATCCCTCAAATGGCTGCAAAAGCATGAATGTCCTGCCCCCTCTCTTGCAGGATAAGGTGGTACATGATAGAACGGTGCATAGAGACACAGAAAATACGAGCAAGAGTAGGCCATTTGTCCCTTTAGCATGGTACACCATTCAATATGATCTTGGCTGATCAACCAACTCAGTACCCTTTTCCTGCTTTCTCCCCAAGCATTGATCTCTTTAGCCCTAAGAACTATATATAACTCGTTCTTGAAAACATTCAATGCTTTGGTGAAAACCACTTTCTATGGCAGACAATTCGCAAAGCTCATGAATCTCTGGGTGGAGATGTTTTTCCTCATCTCAGTCTACTCCATGATTTTAAATTGTGACTCCTGGTTCTGGACTCTCCAGTCATCAGCAACATCCTTCCTGCATTTATTCTGTCGAATCCTGTTAGAATTTTATAGAGTTCTATGAGATTTTCCCCTTCCCATTCTTCTAATCTCCAGTGAATATAATCATAACCATTCTATCCTCACTTCATGTACCAATCCTACCATTCCATCACCTGATGAAGAAGCAGTGCTTCGAAAGCTTGTAATTTCAACTAAACCTATTGGACTATACAAAAACAGAAATTGCTGTAAAAGCTGAGCAAATCTGACAGCATAAGTGAACAGAAACCAGAATTAACATTTTGGATCTGGTGACCCTTCCTCAGAACTGTTGGATTATAACCTGGTGTTGTGTGGTTTCTGACAAAGAAGAGGGGCAGCTGCAGCACAAAATATCCTCTCATTTGATTTGACATTCATTGCTACCTGATACTGGCACTGCACAAACATTGGTGATTTATATAGAGTTGAGATCAACATGGGTTGAGATACCCAGCATGAATAACATACAACCAGGCCAGAACTGATGATTTTGTTCATGAACTTACTGGAGAACATGGTCGCAGTTGAGGACTGCTGTAGAGGACTCAGGTGAAGACTTTGATGGCATGTCTGATGTATGTTCAATGTATATTATACTTGAAAACCTGGGTTACCAACTGGGCAGAACCATAGGCAGATTTGATTTGTATTTTTATGCTGAGTATTACTAATGAAGGACATAATTCCTTTTTGATTTGTCTTGTGAGTCGTTCAGAGCATTTAAAGTTTGTTGATATTTGAATTTTTACAGAGGGACACTTCTGGCTTGTTGCTGGATTCTTGGCAAGTAGTTGTCACAAGATAGATTTAACTTTAAAGCAGCATTGTACACCGCAGGGATGAGGTGAAGAGGGACTGCTCAAGAGTACAGGAGCCATGGGTAAAGAAATAGCATAAAAATAGCCAAGAACTATTCCCAAAAGAGCTTGGCCGAGGTCTTTGCAAGACAGCAGCCAGAAGGGACAGGAGGCAAAAGCAGAGGAATACTAGCAGAGGTCTGTTTCAGAAGGCCTACCACAGAATGACCACAAAAATGATGACTGCAAACAAAATAAGAAGTGAATGGAGAGTGTTGTATTTTAATTAAAAATAAACGAACAACTTTTTTGTCAAGGTGGAATGCAAGCTTGTATGCTCGAATTGTGAATAAATAATTTCTATAATGAAAAAAGCTTACATGGAATGACAATACAGTATAAATGAAATCAGAACAGTATAAAATAATTTGGATGCACAGCAACAAATTTCATAAAGCGGAAGAAGTAAGTAGGCAGTGTTACTGAAGCCAGTTATGTGGTTAGTGAACTCATTATAAAAAACTTAGGCCTCACCCAGAGGGAGAGTTTGTAAAGGAGTACATTATTGTGACCAGAACTTTATGGGTTCCAGAGAGACATTATTTCAGAAGATGAGCTTGCCTTGCAAAACTAAAAACCATACAACACCAGGTTATAGTCCAACAGGTTTATTTGGAAGCACAAGCTTTCGGAGCCCTGTGCCTTCATCAGGTGGTTGTGGTTCATTGGACGACGGATGGTATGGAGCTGTCCTTATGTGATGAATGCCACTTGACCTTAGGAAATTTTTGAATTCCCTGATGGTAACTGACATCCCATTGTCCGTTACCAGTACTTCCGGGAGTCCGTGTATCCTGAATGATGCTCGCAGCTTCTCAATCATCATTTCTGAGTTTGGCAAATGAACGTCATGCATGTCTAACCACTTGGAATGGGTGTCCACAATGACCAGGAATATTGAATCCATGAAAGGACCGGCATAGTCATGGATAACCAATCCAGGATTTACGCAGCCATTCCCATTAATGTGGGGGCACTGCTGGTGGCAATTTTTGTCCTTGTTGGCACTCTGGGCATGGTGCCACACAGCTATGTCAGCATCAAACCCTTGGCACCAAAAATAGCTTCTTGCAAGCATCTTCATCTTGGAAACCCCTGGATGGTCCCGATGGAGTTCAGTCAGTATCTGGCAGCAATCTTTACTCAGGACAATTACCCTTGCTCCCCATAGTAGTATGCCGTCCTCTACAGTATTTGGCCTTGCCAGGTCCAGAAAGGTTTCAACTAGGAGAAAGTGAGGACTGCAGATGCTGGAGATCAGAGCTTAAAAATGTGTTGCTGGAAAAGCGCAGCAGGTCAGGCAGCATCAAAGGAACAGGAGAATCGACGTTTCGGGCATAAGAAGGGCTTATGCCTGAAACGTTGATTCTCCTGTTCCTTTGATGCTGCCTGACCTGCTGCGCTTTTCCAGCAACACATTTTTAAGCCCAGAAAGGTTTCAATCCTGGTTGTGATGGTCCTTCTGTTTCTCCCATTATCACCAGCTCTTTTAGTTTTGCAAGGACAGGATCCTTTTAATATCATACAATCCCAGGAGGACCAGTTCCAAAAACGCACAACCCAGATAGCCTCCTTCTTCAAGGACCGCAATTTCCCCCCCCAACGTGGTCGACGATGCCCTCCACCGCATCTCTTCCACTTCCCGCTCCTCCACCCTTGAGCCCCACCCCTCCAA